>NW_024754593.1:0-12434 GCF_018991925.1 Homarus americanus
GGAGTGACAGGTGTAAGTGGAGTGACAGGTGTAAGTGGAATGACAGGTGTAAATGGAGTGACAGGTATAGGGGGAGTGACAGGTATAGGGGGAGTGACAGGTGTAGGGGGTGTGACAGGTGTAGGGGTGTGACAGGTGTAGGGGGTGTATTTCTAAGCAGTGTAGTTGAAACAGGTATAACACACATTGGTGGAGTACACATCAACACCTCCGCTAAACACCCTCCACATATACTCAACACACTCAGGGCCACGTAACACAGTGTTGGTAGGCTTAGGCGGCCATGTCGTGACACCGGCCGTCAGAATCTCCCAGCAAAAGGTAAACAAGATGGGGGCCCCCCCCATCCTACATGTCAACAACTCATCCTGAAATATCCCACCTGGACCCTCTACTAGTGGGGGTCGAACCCTGAATTCAGATTAGACTGCCAATACGGCCCGGGAGATCAGCGAGGTCAACCTAATGGAACTTTACACACACTACACTAATCACAAACTCATTCTATCTTAAGTAATTTTAAGCCAATGGAGCTGGATTCAGTAACTCTCGTAAGACAAATTTCCAACTGGAGGCTTGAGGCAGCATTATAGTGCCTCACCTCAGCGATTGTAAGACAACAGGTGGCACTCTCACAGTAAGATGGCACCGTCGTTCTTACCATAAACAGACGATCGAGAGGAAATTTTTTCGGGGTACAAATCTTTGAGAACATTGGCAGTAAGTGGATGGCTGGCCGTTCAGGTGTAGCGGGCGGAGGGTGATGAGTGGCTACCGTGGGGACAGGTGAAGGTGAGTTACGATGCACTGTGTCTTAAGTAATGACTCGACCGGTTGAATTATATATCCACCAACTGATGAACAAAAAAAAAAATTCCACCATAAAACACCAAAATCCTCAAACAATCGTCCATCAATTTTTTTCCCTCGTAACTTAGGAGGAAAAATAAATAAATAAAACACACATCCAAGTCATTAAAAAAAGTCTCGGTGTAGTTTCGACGCCATTTTGACCGACATCCTTCTGTAGTATGCTGTAGAGGACCAAATAGACGCATCCTAAATTCTTCACTTAAGAGGGGAGGATATTTCCACGGGAGGGCCTTTGAGAATCAGAGTCTAGGGAATTAAAACGTGAAGGAACTGAAGCTGGTAGGATTTTCCCCAATTTATTACGCTGAAAAGGATTGTGGTGAGGGAAAAGAGAGGGGAGGGGAGAGGGGGAAGGGAGCGATTGTATCCTGTAAGGGAGAAAGGGAGGGGAGGATTGTGTCATGGGAACGGGAGGGGGATTATCATGGGAGGGAAAGAGGGAGAGATGCGTTCTGGAAGGGGGAGGGTTGTGTCACAGAAGGAGGGGAGCGGGAGTGTCAAAAGGAGAGTGGGCATTAGAGGGCAAGATGTCTGAGAGGAAAGTAGTAGGTGAGGAGGCGTGGTGTTGTAGTAGACAGGAGGAGGTGTGGCGTGGTAGTAGGCAGGAGGAGGCGTAGTGTTGTAGTAGGCAGAAGGGGGCGTGGTGTTGTAGTAAGCAGGAGGAGGCGTGGCGTGGTAGTAGGCAGGAGGAGGCGTGGTGTTGTAGTAGGCAGGAGGAGGCGTGGCGTGTTAGTAGGCAGAAGGAGGCGTGGTGTTGTAGTAGGCAGGAGGAGGCGTGGCGTGGTAGTAGGCAGGAGGAGGCGTGGTGTTGTAGTAGGCAGGAGGAGGCGTTGTGTTGTAGTAGACAGGAGGCGGCGTGGCGTGGTAGTAGACAGGAGGAGGCGTGGCGATATTGGCGTGGGCAGGGGAGGAGCGTGGTGTTGTAGTAGGCAGGAGGAGGCGTTGTGTTGTAGTAGACAGGAGGCGGCGTGGCGTGGTAGTAGACAGGAGGCGTGGCGTGGTAGTAGGCAGAAGGGGGCGTGGTGTTGCAGTAGTAGACAGAGGAGGAGGCGTGGCGTGGTAATAGGCAGAAGGGGGCGTGGTGTCGGGAGCGGGCAGAAGGGGGCGTGGTGGGCAGGGGGATGGTGGCGTGGGACAGCGATGGCGGCGCGCCTTGCCTCGCCCTCACGATCAATATGACCCCGGCTCCCCTCCCCTCATTACCGCCACCCCCGGGCTCTCCCTGCCTGCCCCTACCCTGGCCAGCCTCCCTACCTGATCCTACACTGGCCAGCCTACCTACCTGATCCTACCCTGGCCAGCCTCCCTACCTGTCCCTACCCTGGCCAACCTCTGTGCCTGACCCTACCCTGGAAAATCTCTATGCCTGACTCTGGCCAGCCTCTGTACCTAACCCCACCTGACCCTGGCCAAACTCTGTACCTGACATGACCCAACCTAACCTAAACACAATTTAAACTAAACTGAACAAGACTAAACCACGCTTCTATCTATCTAAATTTTGTCAAGCTCAAATAATCCTTGTCACCACTGTCATACACCCACCAACCCACAGTCATACACCCACCAACCCACAGTCATACACCCACCAACCCACAGTCATACACCCACCAACCCGCAGTCATACACCCACCAACCCGCAGTCATACACCCAACAACCCACAGTCATACACCCACCAACCCACAGTCATACACCCACCAACCCACAGTCATACACCCATCAACCCACAGTCATACACCCATCAACCCACAGTCATACACCCACCAACCCACAGTCATACACCCATCAACCCACAGTCATACATCCATCAACCCACAGTCATACACCCATCAACCCACAGTCATACACCCACCAACCCACAGTCATACACCCACCAACCCACAGTCATACACCCATCAACCCACAGTCATACACCCATCAACCCACAGTCATACACCCACCAACCCACAGTCATACACCCATCAACCCACAGTCATACACCCAGCCTCTGTATCTGACTTTACCTGACCTGACTTAACCAGATCCAATCAAGAAATCCATTATTTTTCACCTCTATTACACCTTGAAGCAGGTATTGAGGCCACCTGACCTGACCTCAATTACTCTGCAATATTCCCAAGGCATCGGACCACCTCTGCTAGCGTATTCGGTACACCTAACATGACATGACATGACCTGACCTGACCTGACCTGGCCTGACCTCCAAGAACGAGAAAATATACCCAAGATCTAATTAAATCTATCCCAGAAATTTAAACCTTCAATATATTTGTTTTTAGTTCATTTGTTATGTCTTTGTTTTGCTCTTGTGTTTACGGTTCTTGTTTATGAATTAAAGAAACAATAAGAGAATCCAGCCCGTCAAACTTCCACTGATAATCACAACTCGAATTATGCAACTGAAGAACAACAACAACAATAAGAAGAACAAGAACAAAAAAAACAGCAGGATATAATTCCTATAGAACCTCATGACTAGTTTATTAATGCCTTAAGAAACACTAACAACAATCCTCAGCCAACACGGACCTACAAAACATCAACAAGGTGACGACAACAACAGCTCAAACGCTCCAGCTTAACACCTACAAATTTCCGGGAGTTTAGTGTCGCTACATGAAACAAACACGGCGGCGAGTCCTACAGCTACACACTGTAATGGTCAGCGGAGCAAAGGACGAGACAGCGACGCTTACTCATTGGTGGAGCTTTAATAACAACAGCATGTGGTAACTAGGAGATGTGTGTGTGTTGTGAGGTACTGAAGGACCACAACATCTCACGTTTTGTGTTACACGTCAAAGACTGAACAATGTGAAGCAGCGGCCCTCCCCCCACACCACGCTGCCTGTAGTAACACCACCGTTAATAAAGGACAAAACGGTACAATATGGAGGTGGAGGGTGGCGTGTGGACAAGGCACGAGAGAGCGGCCTTGTTAATAAGATGGTCACCAAACACGGCCATCACCAGGTGGCGGGTGTAGCTCTTCCTGCTGAATAAAAACCAAGAGCGAGTTTGACGACGCTACACGAACACCGTCCTCAAGGGGGACATCTTGGACTCGAGTGTGAGAGATAGAGACGCCCAAACAATCAAACACTTCTGGTTAATTCCTTCACTTTTTTATAAGAACACATTCGTCTTCAACCAAACACGATTTCTTTTCAACTTCTCCTAAAAAAATTCCTCTTCAACTCCAAGGCTGAAATTCGAGTCCCACTTGAAACGAATAAAATAAAATATATGTGAAGAGAAAATGTAAATATTGTGTTTGACTGTGTGAGGCTGACGGAAGCAACATAAATTATGCTGTATAATGGGTTGTGTTCAGTAAGGTCAGAGTGATTAGTGGCGCGCGCCATCACAGTGCCACGCCACTTCCCGCCTACTATACACGCCCCTACACCCACCACGCCTCCCTCTTGCCCAACTCAACACGCCCACTTAGCTACCCCTACACGCCCCTTACCCTCCCCCCACCATACACCACGCCCCTTGCTGTCCACCCCTTACGCGCCCCCACCCCTCCACACCACGCCCACCCACTCATCGTACACTAATAAGGTGATAAGATTACCTCATCATGACACTGGTGTGAATCAGCATCAGGAACTCACCTTCCCCTGCATCAAGGTGCCCACCCTCACCCACCCTACCTGGCAGCCACTCACCTGCGTATTATACCACCTGACACGGGAAATCACACACACACGGGATGACACGGTAGAACACAGTGCTTGTAAGGTAAATAGAAGCCAGCCTTAATGGGTCCCAACCTTAAACTATTAGGACTGAGGCCCATTAGTATTGAGAGCCGTCAGGATTGGGACTCATTAAGACTGAAGCCTATTAAGACTGGAACCATTAGGCCTGTGGTATCTTTGGACTGAGGCTCATTAGGACTGAGAACCATTGGAAATGTGACCCATTAGAATTGGGGCCCATTAAAACTGGGACCCAATAGGACTGGGACCCATTAGGACTAGGGCCCATTAGGACAGGGGTTCATTTGATAAGATGCCCACCTAGTAAAAGTGCAAAAGAGGGCATGCAAGATTATTCTCTCCCCTTCCTACTCCACATATCAAGAAGCGCTCAACACACTGACCCTTTCGACTCTCACTAACCATCACCACGACCTCATCTGCAAATTTGGTAAGAAGCTTCTACACCATCCTCGACACCGGCTCCTACTACCACCTGAGATCCCTAGCCCGAGAATTGCTGTTTGACACCACAACCGCATCCAGCCCATAGGTGCACGAACTGATCGCTATGAGAACAGCCCAGTCCCAACCATTGTAAAAATTATCAATAACTTGTAATAAACCAGTGTATTCACTCCCAGTAAATACTACTTCTTGCACTGTCACTATGTTGAAATGCACTGTAGTTTGAGCTTTTCCCCATCTAGTTATTATATATTTTATTTGTATCACTTATGTTACTTGTATATTATTTGTAATTCGAAACCCATTCCCCAAATATGTAACTGTATATTTTCAGCCTTCTGGCTGCCAAGCTCTTTCAATAAACCGTTAATTATTATTATTATTATTATTATTATTATTATTATTACACTTAATTCTACCAGTTGAATCACAGGTGATGGCCGTCAGCCACGGTAGCTGAACACCAACTCAAAACCAGGGTTCGACTCCCTAATGAGAAAAATGTCCAATAAACAACATTTCAGGTCGAGTTGTTTACATATTGAATGGGGGACGGCCATCTTGTTTCCCTTTTTCACGGGGGGATTCTGCCGGCCGGTGTCACGACATGGCCGCCGGAGCCCATATAGCCCCTTTGTTACTACTGCTGCCGGATACACCTGTGTTGTAACCATAGGTGTATCCGGCACCTATACACACCCGCCTCGAAGTCAGGTGTAACCACCACCTGTACACACCTGTACATCACACACAACACCTTCCACACTCCCAACCAAACTTAAAGCAATTATTATATATCTATAGTGTAACTAACTACACATTACAATGCACTGAAATAATGAAACAAAAATATATTCAGAATCTAAGAGAAGTATAGGAGAATAATCCTTAAATACAAACTCTATAAAACTTAATCTTGGTTACACCGCATTTTTTTTCAGTAAGACGATATATATATAATTACATTGGGCAGTCCATTACCACAAATTACACTGATAAACGGTACGTAATGGATAATGAATTACAAGTCTCATAACTAAGTCTGGCTAAAACAGTGGTAGACATTGTTTAGACATAAGCCAGTTGACTGCTGAGGTGAACATTAAACTAGTATGATTAAAATAGCAACCAATGATTTGAAGATTAATTAATGTAAATGTGAAATACCTAAGAGAATAGCAAATAAATAAAATACACCAACGAGATAAATAAATAAGAATGAATGGAAAATTATTGAACAATAAAATGAAAATAAGAAAACGAATAAACAGTAAAATGAAAATAAGTAAGAATAAAAAAAGAATAACAATTACTACAATAAAACTAAATAAAACAAAATAAACAGAAAAGAATAAAGAAACACAATAAATAAATAACACAGCAACACAAACAACATCATTTACTGTGTTACTTCACATCAACGTGTCCAACATTTGTCTTGACTCCATTTTCGTGAATATAATTAAGTCAAACATCATAACACACATCCCGATAAAAAAAAACACACCAACGACAACAATAAATAAATAAACATTAAAAATAAATTCAATATATTTTCCCTAAGATTTTTTTTATTACAAAGTCACGGCAAAAAGTTTGTATACGAATCTTCCTCAACATAATGCGGGGAAGCAGTTCTTTCACCACAGTTATGCTCGTAGGTTACACTGTAGAGATCCCCCGTGTTCAGAATACAGAGCCACTTATTGACGGTACAGTTACAGCCACTTATTGACGGTGCAGTTACAGCCACTTATTGACGGTACAGTTACAGCCACTTATTGACGGTGCAGTTACAGCCACTTATTGACGGTACAGTTACAGCCACTTATTGACGGTACAGTTACAGCCACTTATTGACGGTGCAGCTACAGCCACTTATTGACGGTACAGTTACAGTCCAAACTCCTTGTACACTTGAGGGCGGTTGACAACATGTGAACGCTGCTTGCATTATAAATTGTCAGAATAAAAAAAAAAAAACTCAGATACTAAGAAAAAACTGAGTAAATTAATGTTAAAATATCAATCTACCTTACCTACATCACCTCCTTAAGTAGATGGTATATTATCCAGCATGTCCAGGGAATATTGTCTAAAATAATACAGTATAATTGGTTATTTTACTTCAATTATGACCTTGTGTGATAATAGGACATAGTACCATAATAAACCTTTTCTCAAACTGTTAAATAACTCAACAAAAATAATAATAATCCATTCTAAACAACGGATTATCAGACGTAGATGTCATAATTCAGCTCATCATAATTATCCATACACTCTCGTGTATAAATTCCACCGTCAAAATTTGTATTGTCGGAAGAAGTTTTACTGTCTGAATGTCTGTCTAATTCTACAAAAACTCTCCGTCAGTATCCGTCTATTTCCTCTGTTACCTCATCACTTAAGAGTATTACAAAATATTACCACTTACTGTAACACCTGATGTGCATACTCATATTTATAATCCTGTGTATTTTGTAACTGAAAGAAATTACAGTTACAGGAATATTTAGTTACTCTTGCGGTATACAAAATCATACATCTATCTATCTATCTACTGTATTTATCTATTTATATCTGTTTTATTAACTCACCTGTACCAATAATCATCAGTTTATTTATCTTAATCTTCTTCCCATTTTGATTTATTCCTCTTAACTATCTATGTATCTACACCCACAAACAAACCTACTATCCACGCCCTACACCCACTAACAAACCTACTATCCACGCCCCACACCCACAAACAAACCTACTATCCACGCCCTACACCCACAAACAAACCTACTATCCACGCCCTACACCCACAAACAAACCTACTATCCACGCCCTACACCCACAAACAAACCTATTATCCACGCCCTACACCCACAAACAAACCTACTATCCACGCCCTACACCCACAAACAAACCTACTATCCACGCCCTACACCCACAAACAAACCTACTATCCGCCCTACACCCACAAACAAAACCTACTATCCACATACTACACTTTAAACAAACCTACTATCCACGCCCTACACCTAAACAAACCTACTATCCACGCCCCCACACCCACAAACAAACCTACTATCACGCGCCCCTACACCCACAAACAAACCTGCTATCACGCTCCCGACCTGCAAACAAACCTACTATCCCCGCCCCTACACTTACAAGCAAACCTACTATCACGCCCTACACCCCTGAAACAAACTACTATCCGCCTACACCCTGTAAACAAACCTGCATCCGCCCCACCCGACAAACCTACTAATCACGCCCTACACCCACAAACAAACCTACTATCCGTTATACCGCAACAAACAAACCTACTATCCCGCCCTACACCCACAAACAAACCTACTATCCACTCCCTACAACCACAAACATACCTACTATCCACGCCCTACACCCACAAACATGCCTACTATCCACGCTCTACACCCACAAACATACCTACTATCCACGCTTTACACCCACAAACACACCTACTATCCACGCCCCACGCCCACAAACAAACCTACTATCCACGCCCCACACCCACAAACAAACCTACTATCCACGCCCCACACCCACAAACAAACTACTATCCGCCCCACACCACAAACATATGCCTACTCTTTGCCCCACACACTTACAAACAAACCTACTATCCGCCCCACACACAAACAAACCTACTATCCACACGCCCTACACCCACAAACAAACCTACTATCCCCGCCCCACACCCACAAACAAACCTACTATCCCTTTCACCCACAACAAACCTACTATCCCTTTACACCCACAAACAAACCTACTATCCACGCCCTACACCCACAAACAAACCTACTATCCACGCCCTACACCCACAAACAAACCTACTATCCATGCCCCACACCCACAAACAAACCTACTATCCACGCCCTACACCCACAAACAAACCTACTATTCACGCCCTACACCCACAAACAAACCTACTATCCACGCCCTACACCCACAAACAAACCTACTATCCACGCCCTACACCCACAAACAAACCTACTATCCACGTTCTACACCCACAAACACACACTACCCACCACCTACACACAAGCAAACCTACTATCCACACACCCTGAAACAAACCTACTATCCACGCCCCTACACCCACAAACACTTACCTACTATCCGCCCCACCCACAAACAAACCTACTATCCGCCCCATCTGAGGAAACAGGTAAAACATTTCTGTGATCGTCCTTCAATAATTCCATATGCCAACCTTACCTGCATTTATCTCAATTACAGTATAAAATTTTAGTGTTAATTTCAGCATCGGAATCAATCAATCAATCAATCAATCTCTCTCTCCCTCTCTCTCTCTCTAGATGGAAAATTTCATGACGTAAAATCCGATGAAAACTCTTCCCTGTTTATACGTGTTGCTTCGAGGTTTTGTTTTCACGTTAACCTCATGTTTCGTTTCGATAAATGACACATATCACAAGAGGTGAACTACAAACTGACCTTTGACCTGACACCGACGACCGACCGACGGAAGATGGGGCTTCGGGTTTAGTCGTATCCCATTTGAAAGTTTTATGAATGTGAAGCCCCGAATTAGTCAACAAACCCTACAGCTCAATTTGGATTCGAACTTGTGCATCTTGTTCTTGAATCAGAACCTTATCTCACACATATATAGGGGTTAGGTTAGGTTGGGTTGGGTTAGGTTGGGTTAGGTTGGGTTGGGTTAGGTTAGATTGGGTTAGGTTAGGTGAGCCGTGTCCATCACAACCAGACAATTATCCCGTCCATCAGATCTTCCCTTTAACAAATCCTCAACATAAAAGACAAATTCACCTCCATGTGTTAAAATCTTACTACACTACATTACCGTCACCACTATACCAAACCTGTGTAATATTAACATACTAATACACTATTAAGACATCACCAAATCCATCAATGAACAGTACATCTTCCTTTACACTTGATTAGAAAGAAAAACAAGAAAATATGCCCAGAATCTCAAATTCATTCACTAACATTACGAAAAATTACAAGAGTTAAGAGTCAAAGCAAGATATGTACTGTAGGCAATGTTGATGTTATTTTGTTCGCCATCATTGTGTCCTAAAGTTAATCTGTTTTGTGAAGTAAATCCTCGGACTTGGGAACAAATCATCATGTGTACCTTTGAGTATTAAGGTCTTGATCCATTTCCTTGATGTCTACCGTTTGGAACAGGTAACACCACCACAATTGTTTTAACCAAGAAGAAAACGGACGAAAAAAAAGCTTCTACAAATATCAAGTATTAATTTTCTCTCTTTACAGGATCTAATACTCTTGGAAATGTGTTTAAATTAATCTGATTTGTTTTCATTTATTGTCGATCCTTTATAAGAGGACTCGTGGATCCCCGAGCCTAGCCGGCCATTTTGTTTACATTTTTCGGTCGCTCTAAAATACCATTAAAACAATATTGAGTATAAACGTTTGGCTCAACTGATGATCTCAAACATGTCCCAACATTTTTTTGCCTCAACTCCACATTCTGTAACTCATTTAGGTAGATGTCCCTCACTACACATACACTGGACTATGTGTAATGTTGCAGCTAATGTGTTATCAAGATATTGCACATTATAAGTTCATGTGTGGTCATTAATATATCATACGGAGGAATTTTAAAGAGCTATTACACCACCTGTATCATTAGTTGTCGCCAGGTGAAGGAATATTTAGGTAGATTATATTTTATTTACTGTAATTAAAGTTTCAATACCTAAGACGTTCCACTATAAGAGTCTTTCAACCTCAGGTAAGGTCTTAAGACTTTCTACTCTAGGTCTTACACACTCGAGTAGCTGTATCGTCCACATAGGTAATTACTCCACAAGGAACTACAAGTTACACCTTGATGTAATACTTCATTTACTGCCAAACTTTATAGGGAAATATTTTTTCACAAAGAATTTCAAGTTACAATTTCACATAATAAGTCACATTACAAACGTTCCTTCGGCTTACAGTTAAACTTTGCAATGTCAAGATATTTTTTTACTGCAGAGGAAAGTATCCGTCATCATCATCACCACACACAAACACACACACGCAAAGACAAAACTCCTGTATCCAAATTCTCAAAAGTTTATAAATTAAATTCTTCCCTAAAATTAAACAGACAATACATCTATTCATCATAGCGTATGTGAACAATATCGACGCCATATTGGTTACCATCTTTGAGTCATATAATTAGTTAGCTACATAGTGTTAATTATTTAGTTAAATAGGAAAAAATAATCTACTAGCATGTGTTGTGACCAAAATAAATCAACATTGTATTTACTTTCTCCTCCAGGGGGCACTAAGTCTAGAAAAATGACACAATTGACATCTACATAAAGTGACTGATCAAGGGTAGATATTGGCTACCTTTTGTGTTACTTTGAGGTCGTAAGAACACACAGAGCTGCTCTTAAGGATGTTTACCACAATACACCTCAACCAGTTTCTCATTCACTAAGGTCAAACAATAAATCTGGTTCACAAGATACACCATAAATTTTATTAGAATACAATAATCAATTACTGTATTATTGTATTGAGGCGAATAGTCTTATGGTGTTAAGATGTGTTCTTAAGCCACGAAGGTAAACAAAAGGTATTCAATATCTGCCTTGGTTGACGATGATCGGTAGATGTTAGCAGTCCTCCTCCTCCTGCTCTCGAGTAAGGTAAGGAAGGCCTCACCTGACCAAAATTGTTAATTAAGATAGATTACCTGAAGATTAACCCTCCAAGCTTATTTCAACTAATGATTAACCTAACGCTACCTGGGAAGTTAAGTTAGGTTAGATTAAGTTAAGTTAGGTTAGGTTAGGTTAGGGTAGGGTAGGGTAGGGTAGGGTAGGTCAGGTCAGGTCAGGACAGGTCAGGCAGTGCCAGTGTAGTTAATCTTGAGGTTAAATAAACTAGAGGCTAATCTTCACATGAGCCACTAAGACACTTTGACGGAGGCGGTTACGTACAACAGGAAAGCTCTGATCACATATAATGTACAGTATATACCGTTTAAGTTGCATCAGCAGCTCTATACACCACTTATTGACTTACTCATTCACTGCCGTAGAAATATTTACTTCTCTAACAGGTTTCTATATGGTTCCCAGTCATTATAATACGACCTTGTAAAATCAAATGATCTAAATTAAACTAAACTTATCCAAATTAAACTTATTAGCTAACAAATCCTTCTAAAACACGATATATGCAAATAAAAAGTTCTAAATTCAACTTAACTTATCGTAATATAACTATTATAACTAAACCATTTTAATTAAGCCTAACCTAAACACCTCAAGTGCCACAAACAGAAGGAAAAAACACCTTTAATATTATCGTGTAGGAGGCCCCTGTAACCC
>NW_024754594.1:0-19638 GCF_018991925.1 Homarus americanus
TGGAGTTTAATAAGAATCATTAGTTAAATAGACTAGCAGTTAACGTGACCATGACAGCCTTGTGTGCAGTTGTTGGGTAGGTATAGGATCATATTTCTTGTGATTTTTGTAAATCCTGGTGCTTTTTCTTTAGTGTGTCTGATGTAGTGTAGCAGTTCTCCTTCTGTAATTGGTTCTGTCAGGTTGAGCCTGGTTTTGTCCACCACATGGTATAGGGTTATCCTGTGTATCATTTCAGCCATTTCTCTGCAGATGTGATTTTCATGTTCCTCATCAAATTGCTCGTTTTCTTCTTCTGATATTTGAAATACTTTTTTCCATTCTCTCCTGTATGCGGATTCTATCTCTTTTTCTTCAAAGAGTTTTTCCCGTTTTGGTCTTTTATGTACTTTTGTTGGGGTTTGTCGTTTCCTAGAATTTTGTTTACATTCTGCCAGAAGTTCTTGTCATTTCTTGTGGTATCCAGGTTGTTTATTAGTTCGTTCCATATCTGTTGGTGTGCTATCAGGCTTTCATCTCTTAACTTTTGTTGTATTTGCCTTAAGTTTCTAATAAGCTCTGTTGTTGGTGGATAGTTTTGTATGTACATCATTATGTTATTGTATTGTACTTGGACCATTCGCAATTCATGAGATGTCCTGATGTGTGGTAGCGTTCGATATGTTGTGGTTGGTATGTTGTTCTCTATTGCCTTTTTGATGTTAAGTTTAAGGGTATCTGTTTCGTTGTCTATATCTTCTAATATTTTTCCTTGGAGATCTGGAATCTTAACTTGTTCTAGTTGCTTCCTGTAGCCTTCCCAGTCTGCTTTTTGCATTTGGAAACGTGGGGTTGTTGGTACTTGGATTGGGCTTGTGGATAGTTTTATTATCATTGGAATGTGGTCGCTGGTAGTTAGTGGTCCTTGTTTTATGTGGTAATTCAGGAATGCCTTGTTATTGGTGAAGACTATGTTTGGGGTTGTTGTTTTGTTGATGCCAATGAATGTGGTGAACTGTGGTCCAAGGTGGATCAGCTTCCCCGTGCTCATTATGGTATGCAGTGCAGTGCCCACCCTGTTCCTGTTTCCGTGGCCGAATATTGGATGTCTTGGGTTCAGATCTCCTATTATATAAGTTGGGCAGTTGAAGTTCAATAGTTTTATCAAGTCTGGGGCCGGTAGGTAGTTCCTTCTTAGCGGGAAATATGCTGTGGCTATTGCTATTTCTCCAAGTGTGGTAGTTATTTTGATTCCCAGGAATTCATCCTGAAAATCTTCGATGATTTGATGTTTGAGTCTGTGTTTTACAGCAATGGCCACGCCATCATTTAATTCCTCTGTTTTATTTCTTTGGTAGGCTGTATATCCAAATATTTTTATTTTCTTGCAATTTGAATTGCCGTGACTATTTATTAAAATTATGTCCGGATCAATGCTGAGGTATGTGTTTGCATGGTTGTTTTTATTTGTTTCCCAGTTGCGGACGTTGTGTTGTATGATGGTAAGTCTTCTGTGTTCGTCGTTATTCATTGTGTTTTGGTTTTTTGTTTCTTGTTTGTTGCGCGGGTGGCGATCTCTTGTTCGGAACCAGTCCTTTACGATTTCTTTGGAATTTCCATTCTTCTTCTTTTTTGAAGTTGTGTCTCCTTATTTTAATTCTTTGATTTATCAGGTAAGCTTCCACAAGTGCTTCAGAGTATTTTTCGTTGGAGTAAGTCCATTTTAGTTCTTGTTTCGTTATGGCTTGTATTGTACTGGGCACATCATTGTCATTCCTAAAAACCCATTTTAATTCATATTATGCTGCATAATATTCAAATCCACCGCGCTTGTAGAATCTCAGGAGAGACGTGTATTTCCCACCTGGTTTACCCTCAGGATCACTCCCAGTAAGTCCCGCCTTCGAACACAGTTGTCACTACGTTTATTGCACTCTCTACTGGCAAACGCAACCTTGAATTAGTCTGTTTAAATCAACTTTAGTAATTCGCCAGACCTTTGTCAACTGAGGGTCATCTTTGAATGAGTAACAGTTAGTTTGTTGTGATTATTGTCATTGCGTGAGTAGCGATCACTGGCAACTCAGGGGTATATAAACTCAAGATGGCCAGGGAGGGCGTCCCCTGACGCTGCACCGTTTGTCTCCAGATCGAGGGTGGGCTTAATTGAAACCCACCGGTCGCTCGGAGCCGGTGGATACCCAGCAGTGGTCAATATAGGAGTGATGGCGCTGATTCGGAATGATTAATCGGCTCTACACTACCTCGTGGGCCGAGGACCCCAAACCCACCTCGGGTCGGAGTGTAACCGACCACAACAGCAGTTGTTAGAGGCGCCAGTGCTATACCCTGGGACAGGCCTTGGAGTTATGGTCCACAGTGTGGTTGTATATGTTTTTTACCAGTATGTTTTATAAGGAATAAATCAATTATGATATGTTATGGTTTCACCCTTCTTTACCCTTATCGATCTGGTCAATGGAAAACCTAACCCAATGCCTAGTCCACTCTGCACGCTACCTAACGAGCTACATGCTGTCCAGAGGGGGTCTGGTGGCAGCGACCCTTAGAAATTAAGATTAGAGTTAAGTTATCCCCTTAGACTTAGTGACCCCAGAATCTGGCAGTATAGTATAATGTCTGGCATCGTTTTGCATTCACTAGGGACTAATATTTTGTCACACCAATGAATCTGTAGTTCACAATCGTCTGCATATTATAAAGTCAGGAGCGTTTCCTCGTCCTGGGTATCCATGGTTGCTGTTGTAACTTTTTTCCTTACGGCTCCTGTCTCTCTTTGGATGTCATTTTGAAGGTCCTGCCTCTCTACTGTACTTTGGGTGGATGTTTCACTCATTTGTGACTTAGCCTTGTCAGCTTCGTTTGTTTCGTGCACTGTTTGCTGCTGGTGTTTGCTCTGCTGCTCCTTTTTCTTCTGCGTTGACTGTCTCCTGTGGTGCATTTGGGTTGGTTAGGCGGGACGCTTGTAGCACAGATCCAGAAGCTGGGTTGGCTGGGAAACTCATTGTTGGGAGATTGTTTCTTCCAAGCATTTTGTTCATTTCTGTTTCGAACGTGCCTGGGTTCCCTATGTTCATTATGTGCGAGTATAATAGGCAGATGAGCACTTTGTAGTCTCGTATTTCGCTCAGTACAATTTTAGTGGTATTCTGTGGTTGTGTTGTTTCTTCAACTACTTTCTTTGCAATAGCAGCATATGTTGTATTCTCCTTCTGTTCTTGTTGTTGTTTTTCCTTTGCTACTTTTTAATTTATTATTTTCTTTTTGTATGGACAGGCCATTGCTAGGGTTCTGTGGGTTTATACAAGCTTTGGCTTGATTCTTGCAGTCCCGGAAAGTATGGCCTTCTTCTGCGCATTCAGAGCATATTTTAAGTTCCTTTTGAGGACAGTCTTTTGTTGCATGAGATTCATGTGCATAGCAGATAAAGCAAGTGAGAATATTAACGTATTTCTCCTTTTCTAGTTGTTTCGGAAGTACTGACATGTTGAACCCTTAGATTCCAGATTCCAGGGCCTTGTCTGCCATTGAAGTATCAGTGAATCTCAGCTTTAAGCAGTGTGTATATTGCTTTATTTTTACCACTTCTTCGACTTTTAACAAGTTGTTTTTTATTTCTAGTTCTTCTTTTATTTCTTGTACCGTGTGCTTTCCAAATTCGTAGTCAAGTCCACGTACAAATACTGATCTTTTTGCTGTAACCTCTGGTAGCATGATGACCTGGAGTCCTATGTCTCCAAAGGCTTGCATTCCCTCAGGGCTCAGAATGGAATCTGCGTCCCTGTAGTACTTGCATATTGCAGTGTATCCATCGTTCGATGAGAAAATCCTTGTGAAGGGTACATTGAGTGTACCATACGTTGTTTCAGTTATCTGAGAACGTGAAGGGGCTGTTCTCTTGTCTATGATCTTGAGTCTAACCTTGGTAGCCATGGTTTATTTGTTTGTGTCTTCAAGACCCTTCTTAGTGTACCTATAGGCGACCCATGGACAGTGGTGTAACTGCACTATCACTGTTTTTCCACAGCTGGATTATCCTGTGTTCCCACGACCTCGAACGGACACACACAATCCCACCTACTGTGAGGTGTGCTCCACTGGAGGGGCTCTAGCACGAATACTTAAATATAAGCGGGTGCCTCGGCCAGGGTAAGTAAGGAAGGATTTCAGCAAGAGGGAAAGACCTCAAACCACGTCAGTACTGCCAATTAATAGCTGCCCCCCAGTAGGAGGGGGAGGGCTAACTAGAGTTGACAGTCCTGAACTTTCGTGAGGTAGTCCGGCGGCAGTCGTGGTCGTTTCCAAAGGCGGAGGCCCCCAAGGGACGTTGCCCCAAACATGATTTCTGGGAAGTCCAGTGGTAGGCAGAGAGGTCGAGTTGTAGTCCGGTCGTCAACAGTAGAAAGAAGGCTGGCTGCTTTGGCGGTGAGGGGTCTGAGGAGAGGTCCGTTCACGGCGAAGGCTGGCTGACCTCCCTGGCCAGCCGGGGTTGTATTTATGAGATTTAGAAACCTCAGGATCTAAGGCGCTCGTAGCGCGAGGGCCAATCACGGGAGAGGACGCATAAGGTGTGAAGCTCTTTGATGCTGAGCTGGAAGTTGAAGGTCGAGACTAGGTCGGCGATCGTACCCCTACGTCCACTGCATAGACCTAGTCTCTCGGCGTAGCTGGTACCAAACCCCTTCCTCCCAAACCCTACCTACTCAAACTCCAAGACCACTCTGACAAAAAAAAAAAAAAAAAAAAAAAAAAAACTAACCCACTCCACCTGCACTAACACTCCCCCCCCAAACAAAAGAAAAGAAAAGACCCTAACAATCCCCCCAAAATAAAAACCTAACATACCCAGCCGTTACTAGCAATCCCCCCCCAAAAAAATAACCATTCTACCGTTAACTAACCACACCCTATCACTCCTCCCAAAATAAAAACCTAACATACCCAGCCGTCACTAGCAATCCCACACAAAATAATAAATAACCATTCTACCATTAACTAACCACACCCTATCACTCCTCCCAAAACAAATACCGAACTTACCCATCCCATACTAACTCGGATGACATGTACGTTTCCCTTAGCCAAAAAGGTCGGGGAGAGTTCCACAGTGCCTGTACGCAAGCCCTCTCCCTCAAGAATGTTACCTACACTGTTTTATGGGCACCTCCCTTAGCCAATAAGGTCGGAGAGGTGTGCCTAATAAAAACGGTACCAAATTGCAGACGACATTGAACGCCTCCTTTAGCCAATAAGGTCGGGGAGGGGTGCAATGTACCTGTACACAAACCCTCTCCCTCAAGAATGGGGCCAGAACTCACAATACCTGCAAGAGCCTACCGCAATTGCAGAAGTCCTTTACTAGCCAAAGGGAAGAAAGAATGCAATGATTAACCCAACTCTGCCAACTACTAACAAAACCTACAATCCTCCCAAAAGAAAAACTTAACCCACCCAACCTTACTCACAATCCCTCCTATAAAAAAAAAAAATGCTAACTCTCCATCCAATCACTAATCAACACCTTCAATCCTCCCAAAAGAACTACTTAACCCACCCAATCTTACTCACAATCCCTCCAAAAAAAAAAAAAAAAAAAAAAAAAAAAAAAAAAGCTAACTCACTATCAATCACTAATCAACACCTTCAATCTCCCAAAAAAACTTAATATACCCGACCTTTCTAACAAGCCCTTCGACCTCTAAAAAAAAAAAAAAAAAAAAAAAAAAACCTATGACTCAATACAACTATTCATTAGCAACACAAATCATATCACACCTAAGGAATCCTTCCATACTATAAATTAACCCAACAACCTCCAAAGCCCCCCTCTCCTCTCCTCGCCTCCCCTCTCCTCTCCTCTCCTCCCCCCTCCTCCCGACAACCGAACCATACCTGACCTTATAACAATTATCCTAACCCTCCCCCTCTCCCCTTACTACATTTCCACGCAAACGCATACACACTCACACAACAACCCCCCTTAAGCAATTCTAATTCACCTCAACACAACATACAACCTCCACCCCCGCCAATCCCCAAACACAAACTCCCCCCCCTCCCACAACCAATCTCCAAACACAACACCCCCCCCACCCCCGCCAGACAAAGCCTCTCATAACACCACAACTCTCCAAAACCAAATCAAACATACCCAACCTCTATACCAGCCACTGTCAACATTATCGACCTAACTCAAGACTGAAACCAAACAACCTATATCTCACTCTCATCTCCGTTCACAATTTGACAAAGCTCAAATCTGTCCCCTGCTATTACTAAATAACTCTCCTACGATACACTCATCCTTCCTTACTACGAATACTTTGACATTTCAAGCTCAAAGATTCAAAACTCTTCCTCCAACTCTCTCCATTTCTCTGACATAGCTGAAAGACCCACAACTCTCAGAAACAAATTAAAACATACCCAACGTCTGTGACATCCAATTCTCAATAAAATCGACCTAACTCAAGACTGAAACCATTCAGCCTATATCTCATTCTCGTCTCCGTTCATAATTTGACAAAAAAGCTCAAATCTGTCTGCTGCTATTACTAAAAACTCTCCTACGATACGCTCATCCTTCCTTACTATGAATACTTTGACATTTCAAGCTCAAAGATTCAAAACCCTTCCTCCAACTCGCTCCGTTCCTCTTTGACATAGCTCAAAGACTTTACCTTCATCTTTATCCAAACAACCCTACGACTAGCAAAATTTCTATATTTTCACCTTCTCTGTTTACTTTGATCGTGTGTGCCTGTGCGTCCGTCCACCTGCGTTTCTCGGCTTGCGCCGCCGCCGTGGCGGGACGGTTCTTCCTACGCTCTGCCAACACTGCCCGAGCTAAGACGACAATCAGAACACCCGCGTTGGCCCTTTGCTTGCTCGGACCTGCTCCCGCCCTCCCTCTGCCTCGTCCTGATTGTTGTTGTTGCACCCTCAGGGCATTTTGCCTACCCCCTCACGCAAGCGGTGTTTAGCCACTGCACCTGTTCTCTCCTTCTAAAATTCACTTCCATCCTCCCTTTATTCTTCCTCTGAACCTCCTTCCCCCCTGTCACTAGCATTTTTCTTTCTTCTTTCTCGCGATTACACCAAATTGCAGACGACATTGAACGCCTCCTTTAGCCAATAAGGTCGGGGAGGGGTGCAATGTACCTGTACACAAACTCTCTCCCTCAAGAATGGGGCCAGAACTCACAATACCTGCAAGAAAGAGAATGCAATAATTATTAACTCTCTGCCAACCACTAACAAAACCTACAATCTCCCAAAAGAAAAACTTAGCCACCCAACCTTACTCATAATCCCTCCTATAAAAAAAAAAAAAAAAAAAAAAAAAAAAAAAAAAAAAAGCTAACTCACTATCCAATCACTAATCAACACAGCTAATCCTCCCAAAAGAAAAACTTAACCTACCCAACCTTACTCACAACCCCTCTTAGAAATCAATACCTACAATCCTCCCAAAATAAAAACTTAATATACCCGACCTTTCTAACAAGCCCCTTTGACCCTCCTAATAAAAATAAATAAATAAATAAATAAAATAAATAAATAAATAAATAAAAACATATGACGCAATACAACTATTCATTAGCAACACAAAACATATCATTCCTAAGAAATCCTACCATACCATAAATTAACCCAAGAACCTCCAAAGCCCCCCTTTCCCCCTTTCGCCTCCCTTCTCCTCTCCTCTCCTCCCCCCTCCTCCCGACAACCGAACCATACCTGACCTTATAACATTATCCTAACCCTCCCTCTCTCCCCTTACATTTACATGCAAACACATACACACTCACACAACAACCCCCCTTAAGCAATTTTAATTCACCTTAAATTAACATACAACCGCCACCCCCATCAATCCCCAAACACAAACTCCCCCCCTCCCTCAACCAATCTCCAAACACAACATCCCCCCCCCGCCAGACAAAGCCACCTTACCAAAATCGACCTAACTCAAGACTGAAACCTAACAACCTATATCTCACTCTCATCTCCGTTCACAATTTGACATAGCTCAAATCTGCCTCCTGCCATTACTAAACAACTCTCCTACGATACACTCATCCTTCCTCACTACGAATACTTTGACATTTCAAACTCAAAGATTCTAAACTCTTCCTCCAACTCTCTCCATTTCTCTCTGACATAGCTAAAAGACCCACAACTCTCAGAACCTAATCAAACATACCCAACGTCTGTGACATCCAATTCTTAATAAAATTGACCTAACTCTAGACTGAAACCACTCAACCTATATCTCATTCTCGTCTCCGTTCATAATTTGACAAAAAAGCTCAAATCTGTCTGCTGCTATTACTAAAAACTCTCCTACGATACGCTCATCCTTCCTTTCTATGAATACTTTGACATTTCAAGCTCAAAGATTCAAAAACCCTTCCTCCAACTCGCTCCGTTCCTCTTTGACATAGCTCAAAGACTTTACCTTCATCTCTCTCCAAACAACCCTACGACTAGCAAATTTCTATATTTTCACCTTCTCTGTTTGATTTGATCGTGTGCTGCCTGTGCGTCCGTCCACCTGCGTTTCTCGGCTTGCGCCGCCGCCGTGGCGGGGCGGTTCTTCCTACGCTTTACCAACACTGCCTAAGCTAAGACGACAATCAGAACACCCGCGTTGGCCCTTTGCTTGCCCGGACCTGCTCCCGCCCTCCCTCTGCCTCGTCCTGATTGTGATTGTTGCACCCTCAGGGCATTTTGCCTACCCCCTCACGCAAGCGGTGTTTAGCCACTGCACCTGTTCTCTCCTTCTAAAATTCACTTCCATCCTCCCTTTATTCTTCCTCTGAACCTCCTTCCCCCCCTGTCACTAGCTTTTTTCTAGTTCTAGGCTGTACACTCTCTAACCCTCTCTCACCATGAACGGTTACGAGTTTGATAACGTGGCGCGGATACGTCCGGATACGCCGACCTACCCCAAGAAACTAAACCTCCTAGTTCTCCAGAAGTTCTTTGAAACTAATGGGATCGTGGGGGTCACCAAGGTGGAACGTCTAAGGCTCCATGGTGACATCAAGATCACCTTCGCCGAGAAGGGCATGCCCATACAGCTCGTGGAGATCCCAGACATCAACGGCATTCCATTTAAAATGATTGCCTACATGTGGGACAACCTGAAGCTGGGAGTAATCTCCCACGCCGAAATTGCCCACATGGACCAAGCAGAGTTGAGTGAGCTCCTCAAGGGGCAACTTCAAGTTGTGAAGAAGCTGTCCGACACCACTGCCCTCATCGGACACCACTCCACCTTACCCAAGGAGGCTCAACTGGCGTGGGTAACTGTGCCAGTCAAGCCCTACTGCAGACCGAAACGGTGTTACAAATGCCAGCACTATGGACACACTGTAAACAAGTGTGAGGCGCAGGAAGACACCTGCTCCATGTGTGGCAGCCCTGGACACCGCTACACTGTCTGCCCCAACACAGAGAAAAAATGCGCTGCCTGTGGTGGCCCACACTCCTCCGCCGACCGGACCTGTCCCAGATGGAAGGAGGAATGCAGGGTAGCCAAGGCTCGTCTTGCGAAAAAACTGAGCTACAAAGAGGCCCTCCTTGCTGTACGCTCCCAAGAAAAGAAAAAACCAGCAGTAAAGAAAAACCAAGAAAAGAAAACTCAACAGAAGCCGCCCACCACACAGAACCAAGAACACCACGTGGCCCGTGGTGCTGAAGCCCACGCGGCCCGTGGTGCTGAAGCCCACGCGGCCCGTGGTGCTGAAGCCCACGAGGTCAACCTCACCCTCTCTGACTTCTTCCACACCTATGAGGACTTAATACACGAGGAAGACGAACAAGAAGACCCAAACACAAACGAATGGACACTCCAAGAGAGCAAGAAGAGGAGGAGAGTGAGAAGAAAATCGACATCAAGCTAAGAAGACCAAGACATCCCCTCCACATAAGAAACCAAAACACAATCAAGCCGACCAAGCACTGAACATCCATTGCCCAACCCAACACGCACCTGACGCTTGACCTGACGCTAGCCTGGCCTTGTCTTGTCGCCTCCCTGCCGCGTCCAGGCGGGTTGCTGTGGCTGCCTCCATCTTATAATCCCTCACGCAAGCGGTGTTTAGCCACTGCATCTGTTCTCTCCTCCTAAAATTCACTTCAATCCTCCCTTTATTCTTCTCCTGAACCTCCTTCCCCCCTGTCACTAGCATTTTTCGATTCGGCGAAGCCACACCAGGACCACCTGTAGTAGCAACCACAACAACATGACTGGACGAGGCAAAGGAGGCAAGGGACTTGGAAAGGGTGGCGCCAAGCGTCATCGTAAGGTGCTTCGTGACAACATCCAGGGTATCACCAAGCCCGCCATTCGTCGCCTAGCTCGGCGTGGAGGTGTTAAACGTATATCCGGCCTCATCTACGAGGAGACCCGCGGCGTCCTCAAGGTGTTTCTGGAGAACGTCATCCGTGACGCCGTCACCTACACCGAGCACGCAAAAAGGAAGACCGTCACCGCCATGGATGTGGTTTATGCCCTGAAACGGCAGGGCCGCACCCTTTATGGTTTTGGTGGTTAATCAACCTGATGGACGGGCGCACACCACCACCACGACAAACAAATATACGGACCTAATTTTAGGTCCACATTTAAATCGCTAAAGAGTTGGTTAGACACTGAGTAAATCGTTGAAAATATATCCAATAACATGATCCTCTCTAATTCTGGACTTGTGGTATGAGTATAGGTTGTGTGTGAACGTGTTGGAACCACTTCCTAATAATTGTCAGTCAGTCAGTCAACATTCACCTAACCTCCAGGTACCTCACCTAAGTTCCTGTAGCGTCACCGAACCTCACGAAATGTAACCCAATGTAGTTTATAATCTATCCTAACATGACATAACATAACCACGCACTATATTACTTCGGTAAGAGTAATGAGTTTTAATACGCAAAGTTGCAGTTAGCATTCATTCATACATACATACATACATACATACATACATACATACATACATAACATGCTAGTGGCAGGGGGGATTGAAGTGAATTTTAGGAGGATAGAATAGGTGCAGTGGCTAAACAGCGCTTGCGTGAGGGACTTTAAGCAGCAACTCGCCTGGATGCGGCAGGATAGAGTCAGGTCAAGCGTCCGTTGCATGTTGGGTTCCGCCATGGTTTCTCAGTGTTTGGTCGGCTTGATTGTGTGTGTTGTTTTCTTGTTTGGAGGAAATGTCTTGGTATTCTTCTTCTTAGCTTGAAGTTGATTTTCTTCTAACTCTTCTCCTCTTGTTGTTCGTCTTCCTCGTGTCTGCTATCATTCTGTAAAGACTCTATATATGTATGTAGGTATGAGTGAGTAACAGTTGCCGGTTACAGTGATACTTCATATTCGCTGGTGTTGTACTGTATGGCTTCGGTATTTCTTAATATACAAACGGCAACGTTAGGGGATTGAGGTATTTAAAAACCAGCCTACATTACTTATATATAGAAATAAATAATGTGGCTTGGACAATAATGACGACTACTCTCTCCTACCTAACCCAAACAAGGGCTTTTCGAAAGTATACATTGGACACAATTGACTTAGTACATACATTGGTGGTTTAACAAAAGCCCTCATTAGAGAAAGGTGAAGGAGCACACAGTGAACATACAGATTAATGTTTGCACGCACAGATCATGTAAGGTGAGGTGTTGAACACCAGACACGTAGTGTAGTAACTCCCTCACAGATGGCGTTATGAGGGGCCTGAGGATGTAGCAGTTACCTCACAGATGGTGTTATGAGGAACTTCACATGATGATGCTGTAGCAAAACATTCACTACGTGGTGTCGTAGCATCTTGGGGACACCACGTGGTCCACATGACTCACTCATTCAAGTGGGTGAGGTGTGGTCCCAGGCCTCTCTATCGTGGAGTCTCAGGGGAAGTATAACTGGGTACCTGGGACCTCACTGTGTGAAGCTGGTTAGCTAGCTTGGGTAAGACTCAACTGCCGAGTTGTTTTTCACTGAGTTAAGCACTGTTCACCACTATTCATCACTGGTTCCATTCCTTTGCCAAATGAGATAGTACCTTATGGCAAGAACTTGTTGATAGTCCGGTGGGGAGGAGGGTTCAGGGGAGTGAGTTGGTATGGGCCAACATATAAATAATAATAATATTAATAATTAACGGTTTATTGAAAGAGCTTGGCAGCCAGAAGACGGAAAATATACAGTTACATATTTGGGGAATGGGTTACGAATTACAAATAATATACAAGTAACATGAGTGACACAAATAAGACATATAATAACTAGCTGGGGAAAAGCTCAAACTACAGTTCATTTCAACATAGTGACAGTGCAAGGAGTAGTGCTTACTGGGAGTGAGTACACTGATTTATTACAAGTTATCGATAATTTTTACAATGGTTGGGACTGGGCTGTTCTTATAGCGATCAGTTCGTGCACGTATGGGCTGGGCTGGATGCGGTTGTGGTGTCGAAGAGCAATTCTCGGACTAGGGATCTCAGGTGGTAGTAGGAGCCGGTGTCGGGGATGGTGTAGAAGCTTCTTACCAAATTTGCAGATGAGGTCGTGGTGATGGTCAGTGAGAGTCTAAAGGGTCAGTGTGTTGAGCCCTTCTTGATATGTGGAGTAGGAAGGGTAGAGAATAATCTTGCATGGCCTCTTTTGCACTTTTTCTAGGTGTTTACGTTGTGTGGCATTTAGGGAGGAAGACCAGGTGGAGGAGGCATAGGTGAGCTTGGGAAGTATGAATGTTGTGTAAACACTGAGGAGCTCGTGTGCAGGAACACCGAGGGACTTGAGTCGGCGTAGGAGGTGGAGACGGAAACTGGAGGATTTGATAACTTCACTGACGTGTGGTTTTTAATTTAGTTTGTTGTCTATATGTATGTGTGTGTGTGTGTGTATATACTACTGTACTTTTTAGATCCTCCTACGCAACCTAACCTATTATAGTTAAGTATAGTAGGCTATACACTATTTTGTTAGTATGTGTTATAAAATGTAATTGCATGTTATTATTATTAATATTATTATTATTAATATTATTATTATTCTTATTATTATTAGTATTATTATTATTATTATTATTATTTTTATTATTGTTATTATTATTACATACTAATATAATACTAAGTTGCCCACCAGATTTCCTCAGAGATGGGAGGAGTACATTGGCGGCGGTGTTGTTTATACTCCGCCCGATTACTGATTCCTATTCACCGAGCCAGAGCTGGCGGGCGGCGTGTTATGTGCCACGTTTTGTTTCCCATTGGGCGTACCGCTCAGCTGGGGAGTTGGAGATTTCATAAAAAGAAGGTTTGAGTGGAGAGCACACCTTTTCCTTCACATACAGTTATCTTAGACCATCTACTAGTATAATAGTTTGCACAAAAATACTCTACACTCTTTATAGGTTATTGTTATGTTGTTGTTTTTTTTTTTACTTCTCATCAGATTGTGCATTCAACTAATATACACTAATAGTGTGTTTATTATTATGTTTTATAGTATTATTTCGTAAAATATTGGGTAACACAATTATAGTCACTAGTATAGTCTATTATATTATTGGGGTTTATAGCAGTTTGTGGTCTAATAGTATCATGCTTTATGAGTGGTGTTCTATGTAGTGATGGATGATTAGGCAATAAAATATGCTTTGGGTGTTTATAGCAGTTTGTGGTCTACTAGTATCATGCTTTATGGGTGGTGTTCTATGTAGTGATGATTAGGCCATAAAATATGCTTTTGGTTTATTGCTAACAAAATATACTTTGCTCTACCGCTGGAGTGCAAAACATGGTGAAACTTACATACACCGTTACACAGCATACCAGCCTGTATTATTACCTTTGCGATAGCATGGTTAAATTTGGGGAGGACAGAGGAAGGAGCAGGAGGTTAGGAAGGGATTTGTAGTGGGAGAGATAGTGTCTGTGATCCTCGGGTCACCACTCCTCGGATTATGTCAGTTCAAGTTTAGAAGCTCAAACAACTTTCCGTGATTACGAATTGGCAACCTTTCGATTTACAACAGGTACCTACTTACTGCTACAGTAGGTAGGTGAACAGGGACCAAGGGGGCTAGGAAGAGTGTCCAAACAACTTGCCTGTGTGATGTAGTCGTGGCCAGAATTAGGTTAGGATACAGACACATCTGGCTAGTTAGTAACGCTGTACCCATACCGGAACACTCAGCATGTAAACTTGGTAATACACCTTTAAAGCACTACTATATTATTGAATGGGACACTGTCAAAGACTTCAGGCCACCTCACTTATTGTATCTTGAACTATGTCATTACTTCATTGAGGACATTACATTCTTGCTCTTTATCCCAAATTGGCTAGCCCACACTGGTAAATGTGTACTGTACTGTCAATGAATCTGATGTATTTCTTTGTGTATGAACCTGACTGAAAATAAGGTCGCCTCCCTGGCTGCTGCTGCTTCTGCTTCTGCTTCTGCTTCTGCGCCCTTCTAAGTCCCGTTTAAGTCCCCCACCCCAGGCCCCCACAACCGCCCTTCACATCTACACCATTCAAAATCAATTTCACTCAATTTGCACAGAGTGTTATCCTGCAAAACGTTGATGTCGTATATTTCTCTCTTTAAGTGATATCCTGTGGCTCCGAAAGGAGCCTGTTTGGTTAGGTTGTCTTGTGTGAACGAACCTTGGGTTCTTATTTCTTCTCTGTCTTCTTGGGGAGGAGCACAGCTTGGATGTTAGGAAGGACACCCCCTTGGGCAATGGTGACTCCAGACAGGAGCTTGTTCAGCTCCTCGTCATTGCGAATGGCAAGCTGAAGATGACGTGGGATAATGCGGGTCTTCTTGTTGTCGCTGGCGGCGTTACCGGCCAGCTCGAGCACTTCTGCTGCCAGGTACTCCATGACGGCTGCAAGGTACACAGGGGCACCTGCACCAACGCGCTCAGCATAGTTGCCCTTACGCAAGAGACGGTGGATTCTACCCACGGGGAACTGGAGTCCGGCCCTGCTAGAACGGGACTTTGATTTGCCCTTCACTTTGCCTCCCTTGCCGCGTCCTGACATGTTGCTGCTGCTGCTTTTCGTGATAGGAGTTAAATTTCCGCCCGCCACCTTGGTCTTTTATACCAAGCTCAGGATCAGGCCAGGTGGCCGTCTCGCGGACCCAACCAATGTAAGAGAGCGGTAGCTGCAGCCAGTCTGATCCTGAGCGGCCCGCTCGGTATATAAGGAAAAGTTAGTCGGGCCAGTTTTCAATTCTCTCGCTCCGCGCCACGAGTAACTGTGCCGCCATGCCTCCCAAAACTTCCGGAAAGGCTGCCAAGAAGGCTGGAAAGGCCCAGAAGGCCATTGCCAAGGGTGACAAGAAGAAGAAGCGCAGGAGGAAGGAAAGCTACAGCATCTACATCTACAAGGCACTGAAGCAAGTGCACCCCGACACAGGAGTCTCCTCCAAAGCTATGTCCATCATGAACTCTTTCGTGAACGACATCTTCGAGCGCATCGCTGCCGAGGCTTCCCGCCTGGCGCACTACAACAAACGCTCCACCATTACAAGTCGGGAAATCCAGACAGCTGTCCGACTCTTGCTGCCCGGTGAACTGGCCAAGCATGCCGTGTCTGAGGGCACCAAGGCTGTCACTAAGTACACCTCTTCCAAGTAAGAGGTTACTTGTGCACAACAAACACGCCATCCCACTACTACAACTTAATCGGCTCCATCGGAGCCACAGTTACATGTTAAAGAGACAGTTACCGACAGTGATATATTGAGAGGGAAATAAATAAAAAAAATTATAATAATCTGCATTCTCTATTGGCGTAGAAACAGGACTAAATCGAAACATTATAAATAAATAAATAAATTCTGCGTGGAGTACTTTTACACCCACTGCAAAGTGACATACATGGAGTGTGTTTGGGTTTCATTTCTTGTTTGCAGCACGCCTATTTCATGTAAACAATTCATTTTATTTTATTTTATTGAATTTTCTTTTATTTTAGTTATTTATTTACTTACTTATTCTTTATATATTAATTTGTTACTAGCTCTTGTTTTTTGCACCCACCCACCTCCCTAATTGATGACCTACTATACATTCGTGCCTGCACGACTGTTACCAACTTACCGTTAGGCGATTTGGGTAACCGAAATTAACGCTCTCCTACCACCAACCATTTCGATTGTCATGAAAATTATCTTCAGAACAGTTCTTTGGCCCTGAGAAGGGCCGAGTTATAGATGTCTGGTAGGTTTTGTTGTGCTTTTTCTTTTTCCCCAAGGAAGAGGACTTAAGCACGCTCTCCGCGGATGCGCCGGGCCAGCTGGATGTCCTTGGGCATGATGGTAACGCGCTTGGCGTGAATGGCACACAGGTTGGTGTCCTCGAAAAGACCCACCAGGTAAGCCTCAGAGGCTTCCTGCAGAGCCATGACGGCAGACGACTGGAAGCGCAGGTCAGTCTGGAAATCCTGGGCGATCTCACGCACCAGGCGCTGGAAGGGCAGCTTCCTGATGAGTAGCTCTGTGCTCTTCTGGTAACGACGGATCTCACGAAGGGCAACGGTTCCCGGCCTGTAACGATGGGGCTTCTTGACACCACCGGTGGCTGGGGCGGACTTGCGAGCTGCCTTGGTGGCAAGCTGCTTCCGTGGAGCCTTGCCTCCAGTGGACTTGCGGGCAGTCTGTTTAGTACGGGCCATCTCGACGACGAAATAGTCAATACGGGCGGCCCGGCAGGCGGGCGGGCTTATATACAGACATTCTCCACCTCAGTGGCCAACTCATTGGCCACGAGTGCCGCATGCGTCATCCGCAAGCTACGCCCCACCTCCAAGAGGGAGGGACGGCCTTGGATGAACGATACTACCGCTGCGTCCACAGCACGCCACCTACTCCCACCAAACCGTGGGCACTCTCATTGGAGCCAGGACCACCACAGAGAGCAGACACGCAGAGCGACGGGGAAGCCGGAGATCAAACGGACATAGCTGATTCGCTAGTTCTGGGACCTCTCCCACCTTCCCACCAACCTTGGAAATCACAAGCACCTGACTCCATTCTCCAACTGACAATTCTGTTGATTCAATCGACACATTGAGCCTCTCCTACAGTATCGGACCTCCCTTAGGAACCCCGAATGCTGCTGAGGGGCTTGGTGTGAAGAAAGAGTCAGCAGTAAGTTTTCAGACCTTTTTCTACCACTCTAACCTTTATCTTCCGTGCCGTGAAAGGACCTATTCCCCTGTCAGTTGACGTACAGGGGAGTATTCGTCTGGAAACGCCCTCTGTCCCCACACCTCGCTAGTGCGTGGTTGTGTGAAGGGCGGGGGGTCAGCACAGCCTGCCGATTCGCCTGGGGACCTCTGTGATAGTGCAGGGCCTCCCCTACGTGAGGGGCGCAGGAAATTAGGGACAATTTGTTAGGGGAGATCTCCATAAATCTCCAATTCCAGCAGTCAACATGCCTTCAATTAAACTCAAAGTGGACCGTACCATCCAACAGTGCACAGACCTCGCTTCACTCATTTTTCAGCTGACTTTGATCTTCCAAATACGTTCCTTCACCAATGACGACATTATTAAAATATTTGTACAGAATGACGAAGACGCCGACCTATTCCACTCCCCAGCATTGAACAAAAAACTAAAAGACAATGGCTTAACGGTCCTCAGCTCACCCGAATACCGCGCAAAATGCACCCTCATATGTAGAAAAATCATCCCCCATATCCTTGACAATCCTAACCTATTGACAGAACTCAACACACACAACACCTCCCAAATGACATATGCAGCCCGGATGGGAACTCTCCCCATGTTGAAAATCACTACAGCTACACAAACTGACGCCATCATATTGAAATCCAACGGAATTAAATTCGGCAATAACATCATCCCCTCACATAACATCGAATTCCAACACTACATCCCAGTCCACCAATGCTACAACTGCTATCAATTTGGACATACCACCAACCGTTGCAGTAACTCACTAACCTGTTCAAAATGTGCCAATCAAGGCCACTCATACAGAAACTGCACTGCCACTGTTACTAGATGCTGCAATTGTAAAGGCCCACACTCTGCCGTCAGCAACAAGTGCCAAATCAGACTCAACAACAGCACAACACCTCTCCCTCCCCGCCTACGCCTACCCTCACCTCCCACTGCACCTCCTCCTCCTCCCCACCACTCACTCCCTACTCCCACGACTCTCTCCACCCGCACTTGCTGGACCAACAACCTGACTGCCCCCCTCCCTTCCCCCGACACTGACGCAAAAATCACCACCATCATACTTCTGGCACATTCCCTAAGCAACGGTAATAGATCACTTTTTCTAAATCTGGTAATTGAGGGTTTGAAGGCTAACGGCCTCCCTACCATAAACATTCCTGACTCCTTTAGAACCGGTCCCGACCTCATCTTCCCCACTGCCCCCATCTCCGACCGTACCAACATGCCCCCCCCACCCCCCAGAGAATCCACTGTCTCCCTCCTCCCCTCCACTTCTGCCATGCCTACACCTGACTTATCTCACCATTCTACCATTACCTCACTCCCCAAAGTAATCAGTCCAAAACATACCGGCCCCTCCACCTCGACCTTGCCTACACCCGACTTCTCCCACTTGACTACGTTGAACACCCAAACCAAACCCGATCCTCCCCTAACACCCCAGACTCCCAAGAATAAAATGGCAGCCCTTCCCCCCACAGAAATAGTGGTCAAGACCCCTAGACCAAAGAGGAAGAACACCTCCCCCCTGTCTCCCTATACACCTGACAGCAAAAAAATTATTCAATACACTCATCCAACCAAATCAATAATCAAAGTAAACCTATACGACACTACCCCAAAGGAAACAGAAATCAACCCCGACACGAACCTAGCACACTCCCCTCAACCTCCCGACTCCCCCACACACAGTCACGTAACTGCCCTTCCCTCATTTGCATACACAACACTCATACCACCACCTCGCTCACTGTCACTCGAAAATTTAGACCTCATCTCTGCACCCCAGAATTTCCATCTTTAAGTATTAAACAGACCAAACACTCCCCTCCCACCTCCCTTATATTAATATCTTCCCTATAACCACACCCAACAATTTCCACCCAAATTAAACCTAACCTCTCCTTAACCCTCACCCAACGATTCCCACCCAACCTAACCAAATCAACCTAACCCAATAACCTAACCTCTCCTCAGCCCACACCCACCGATTCCCACCTAACCTAACCCAATCAACCTAACCCAACTTAAGACCAATTCCCTCCTCCCCCCCCTCACTCCAAACCCCACGCCACCAACTCAAACTCAAGACCACTCCGACAAAAAAATAAATAAATAAATAAATAAATAAAATAAATAAATAAATAAATAAAAACTAACCCACTCAGCCTGCACTAACACCCCCCCCCTAAAAAAGAAAGAATAGACCCTAACAATCCCCCCAAAATAAAAACCTAACATACCCAGCCGTTACTAACAATCCCACACAAAATAAAAAATAACCATTCTACCATTAACTAACCACACCCTATCACTCCTCCCAAAAAAAATACCTAACTTACCCATCCCATACTAACTCAGATGACGTGTACGTCTCCCTTAGCCAATAAGGTCG
>NW_024754595.1:0-18362 GCF_018991925.1 Homarus americanus
AAAACAAAGCAGAAATCCAAAACAAGCGATGGGGACTCATCCTCAACTTCACTTGTGGCCCACCAGAATAGAAGTCATGCAGCGTGAGGCGGGTTAGTGCTTCCTGTCACGATCATCTTGGTGTTAAAAAGCTTCTTCGCAGTAGAGCAGCCGCTCCATCGTGCTCACTGAACTTTCCATCCTTAACACCCTCCTGCGCCAGCTACACATTGCCTTCCCTCCCTCTCTCAACATGGCCCGTCCACACTGCTGCTGACCTCTACACCCTCGACCTTTCTTCCTCCCATTTTACTCCTTCCCTGCGTGGACTTCCTGTGTGTTGATGTTTACATGTCGCCTTCTTTCAAGATCCGTAAAAATCCACCCAACAGCGGTATATCGCCAAACAACTGCATGAGCGATTAATGATGTCATCATCTCTGCACGACCTCCACACCCTCTATCCTCGTCTGCACCGATGGGTCTGTTACCGCTAGAGCAGCACTGGGGCGCTGTGTGGCTGAATTCCTGGCGCCAGGCCGCCTTGGGAAAAATCAGGGTCCGACTGTGCCTCCTCCACGAACCCGCATAGCCATCACTTGCGGGCATTCGCAGGGGAGCGACCTATGCTCGCACTGAACTGGAACCTCGCCTGTCAAATTAATACCGCACTTCTGTGCTATGAGCTCAAATTATTGCGTCTCCTGCCGCCCAACACACCCTATCGCTTTGTCGCTGAATTAGAACAAACTGATGACATCCGTGTCCGAGTTTATTTGGATCCCGTCACACATAAGATAACTGCTTGTGACACTGTTGATCAGCTTGTAAAGCGACACAAGAAGAAGATATTGACCACCTCGCCCCTCTCCTGAATCATCTCAAATCTAGCATACAGCACTTACGCTGGCAAGGAAGCATTCGACGAAATTGGACAAACCTGAAACAACAAGGCTATGGCGACCACATTGCACGCCACTATGACCGCCTTATCAGTGAGCTGACAACCACCACCACTACAAAAGTATCAATCCCACAGCTCGATCTCAACAGATTATGGCCATGGCAAGACTGCGCCTAGGGTACAAGGTACTATGGGGTGCATTGGCAACCCTAGGCCTGGCCACTGTTTATGCTTTGTGAACCCGACTCCTCACACCCTCCCTCTACTGCATCTGCTTCCTATGACCTCCTCCTGGGTCCCAGCCGTTACCAACACCTCTTCCCTCCCAGAATATCCTTCCCTCCTAGTCACAGGCCTGGCATGACATTATTAAGGACCTGCCGCTTTGCTATAAACAGATGAAATGTACCGAACTTTCCCCCACACTCAATATTCTGTCACTTTATGTAACTTGTGATAAAACCTATGACCCTGCAGGCTTCGCCTTTTAATGCATGAGTCATAAAGGCAAGCAAGTAGCATGTTTCGAGATGGGCGCTAAACGCTTCTGCCTTCACCTTGCACAGGATGTAAGGGATTACTGTAAACTAACCTCATAACTGCTCCTCCTCGACTCCTCCCTTCTCTGCTTTAAGCCCTGCAGGAGCTTCCTGTACTGTTCCCTCTGCATTACCATGCGATCTGGGTGAATGAATACACTCCTAGATGTCTCGCTCCTTGCTAAGTTTTGAGCCTGCCGAATAACCTCCCATTTCTCCTCCTCACTCACTAGTGTGATCCTGAGGGGGTGAGGCTTGTCCTCCTGCTTTTGTCCCAGCCTCCTCACATCCTGAGGGATTGATGGCATCTCCAGAACCTCAATACAAATATTCTTAAACTGCATCTGATCGTTTGTTATCTTACTCTCTGTTCCCTCCGCCTGGCTCTTAGGGACTCCAAAAACTATTACATTGTTCCTGCACTGGAGACGTTCCCGTTGTTCCTCCTCTCCCCTAACAGTAGGTCCGTTAATTTTCATTTTTTCGACTCACTTCTTCAGAGTCCCTAGCTGTTCTGATCCTGCATTACTTTCCGCCCCCTCCCGTGGCCCTGCTAACACGTCAGCATAACTCCTCTTAGCAACCACCTCCGTTCTGTCAGCTACTTCCTCAGTCTTAGCAAGGATTCTTTCCCAGCTTGTTCTACTGTAGTGTGGCAACCAGCAAGGCTCCAGATTCATCTATTTTCATCCCTATGAAACTCGTTCCTCTGTGGCTTGCAATCTCCTCATTCACCTTGACTACACAGTCAGGGCAATACCAGCAACAGCCTTCATGCTTTACAGCAGTTTGGAACATCCTAAACGTTGCATTAGTCAGGCCTGTATCCTCCGTATCCGAAGTCCCCTGCAGTAATCGCATATCAAACTCATGGTTGTTGGTGTTGTGTGTGTGGGGGGAGGTGCAGACTGTGTATAGATTTACACCTATTTAAAATAAAGAAAAAAAAAAAAAACAGTACTTAGCTGCCCTCTCCTCTGGCTTTAAATCTCCCCTGTTGCCTTCTATTTTCCTTCCCTTTTTTCAGTTGTAAGGGCGGAAACGATCTTCCTGCTCGTTACCGCTGCTTACTCGCTTGTTTGCTGGCGCCACCCCCACATGGGGGGGTTTGGCAGAGGTAAGAACGCTGCCGCTACCAGCGTCACCGGGTCAGATCCTACTCAGCCGTCAGTACAGTCACTACCTCCTCCGCTGTTCGTCAAATTCTGTCTGTGATCTCATCAAAGCCTCGGGACTCGTGAGCTGTGTCCCCAGACCTTCACCTATCGACTGTCAATCCTCTGTACCCCATTCCACGACCGTCAGTTCATCTCCCCTGTCTGTGCCCCGGTGTTCTCCTGCTATATATCAAGACATCGGCCGCTCGAGTGAGGACCATCCCCCTGAGAGTGGATCACTGCGTTCCGGAACCTTCCCCAGGGCAGTGTTGCCAACTCGGATTTTCAAATGTCGCTAGGCTGGTACCTAAAAGTAGCTAAATGTCGCTAAATCTTCCATTGAAAGTCGCTAGCTATTATTCCCAAGTTTCTTGAATGGTAAAATTGTCTGTCTTTCTGCACTAAACGGCTCTTCTGCTTTCTTGTGTTTTTTTAGTGTTTTTGTGTTTTTCAATGTCGCACAACTTAGCAGACAAAGTACACTTGCAAAATTTACAAAATCCTTTTTTATTATCTCCTGGCACCTCCAGAAGCCAATTTTTGTATCTGTCATCTCTGAGCCATTCCTTCCTAAATAGCTGCGAATACTGTGGCTTACCCATTTTCTATTGGGACTATGAAGGGTCCAAATTAATAAACAGCATGCAAACAAGAGGAAACTTTCCTTGATGGTTTTTGGCAAAGCGGGTGAACAGTGTCGGGGCAACTGTATGGAGTCTATGGGTCACCCATGGTGGACACGGATGACAAGTTTGGAACCACGCAGGCTTGATAGAATTAATTCTATAAGATGTTTTGCTAATATTCTTTAAAATTTAGCGTATTAATGAAATTCATATTGCATATCTGACAAAAAGGTAAGTTACCCAGGTGCTACAAAGGCGAAGGTAATAGACAAATAAATGACGACACGGCAACATTAGCCATGGACGGGCTGACATCAAGTGATCAGGAAATAGACGTGTCCCTCCTTCTGTACCACGACCCGTTCAAATGTATTAAACTTTTCTTATTATTTATTGTCCCTGTAACCCCGTTGCTATATATTATGGCTCGAAATTAGGAAAACTGAGTTTTCATGGACAGTCCAAAAGTATCCAGAAAGTCGCTAGATTTCTGTGGATATCTCTACTGTAGATTTGCGACAAGTCGCAAATCGCTCTAAAATGTCGCTAGAAAAAACAAAAAGCTCTAGATCTAGCTACAAAGTCGCTAAGTTGGCAACTCTGCCCCAGGGCCGCTGCCGTAGGAAATATCTGTTCATTGTTTGATTCTTTTGTTGTTTGATTCCATTAATTGCTGACTCCCTTTTATTGTTCGATTCTATCAGTTGTTGACTCCCATTAATTGTTTGATTCCATTAATTGTTTGATTCCATTAATTGCTGACTCCCATGAATTGATTGTTTCCTTTAATTGTTTAATTTCATTAATTGTTTAACTCCATTAACTGTTGACCGCATTAATTGACTCCCGTAATTGCTATTTGATGTTTGTTGAGTGGTGTCAAAGTTTTGTGTTATATTTCTATAGTAAAGAGATGTCAATCTCAAACTGTTGTTTGTTATTCCTCAGAAAACCACGGTCCTTGACTTTCCTCTTTTAAGATCCTTTACAAGTGGCGACTTTGCCAGGATTGTGTCTGACCTTTGGTTTCTGAGGGCTAACATTCGTTCCAGTGTTTGTTGTAAGTCGCCTTGTGCTCGCCGCTTGCTGTCTGTGGCCCTAAAGTAAGTGTTGTTCAGTGCTTATCCCATCCTCCTGTTGTGCTAATTTTGTTGCTCCCCCTTTACTTGGGGAAGTTGTTAGTGTTGGTTGGGGTGCAATGTGGATGCTGTCATAGCATTTTGTTGTTGTTTCACCTGGTGCGGTTTCTTTACCCTGAGGTTTCCTCCAGTCGGATCAAATCATTTATTGGTTTGATTGAGCCACTAGGTAAGTTACCTTTGGCTATTTGCGGGGTAAGTTGTTTATTTTTCTCTTTGCTCCTGGCTTTTCGGATCATTGTCTAGTTTTGAGGAGTTGAAAGGTCAAGAGGCAGCCCTGGGTCTGACAGGTACTGAGGTTGGTCAGTATGTGGTCACCCATCAGAATGCAGAGAGAGAGAGAGAGAGAGAGAGAGAGAGAGAGAGATATAGAGAGAGATAGAGATATAGAGATATATAGAGAGAGAGAGATAGATATAGAGAGAGATAGAGATAGAGATAGAGATATAGAGATAGAGATATAGATAGAGATAGAGATATAGAGATAGAGATAGAGATATAGATATAGAGAGAGATAGAGATAGAGATAGAGATAGAGATGGATGAGAGATATGGATGGGATATGGAGATGGGGATATAGATATGGATGTGGGGACATGGATATGGAGGAGGATGGGGATGTGGGATGGGGATGGATGTGGGGGGGATGGGGATGGGACATGGATGGGGGGGGATGGGGATGGGGGATGTGGATGAGGGGATGTGGAGAATGGGGATGGGGGATGGGGGGGATGGGGATGGGGATGGGGATGGGGGATGGGGATGGGATGTGGGGGGATGGGGATGGGGGGATGTGGGGGATGGGGATGGGGATGGGGGATGGGGGGGGATGTGGGGGATGGGGATGGGGGGGATGTGGGGGGATGGGGATGTGGGGAGGATGGGGATGTGGGGAGATGGGGATGGGGGCCCATGGGGATGGGGATGGGGATGGGATGGGGGATGGGGATGGATGAGATGGGGGGATGGGATGGGGATGTGGGAGGATGGGGATGGGGATGTGGGGATGGGGGAGGATGGGGATGGGGATGTGGGGAGTGGGGATGGGGGATGGGGGGGATGTGGGGATGGGGATGGGGGGGGGATGGGGGATGGGGGGATGGGGAGTGGGGGATGGGGATGTGGGGATGGGGGATGGGGATGGGGACATGGATGGGGATGGGGATGGGGGGATGGGGGGGGGATGGGGATGGGGATGGGGATGGGGGATATGGGGAGGGGGATGGGGATGGGGATGAGGGGATGGGGGGATGGGGATGGATGTGGGGAGGATGGGGATGGGTGGGGGGATGGGGATGTAGATGTGGGGATGGGGATGGGGGATGTGGTGTGGGGATGGGGGATGTGGGGGGAGATGGGGGGGATGTGGATGTGGGGGGATGGGGATGGGGATGTGGGGTGTGGGGGGGATGGATGGGGATGTGGATGGGGATGGGGATGGGATGTGGGGGGATGGGGATGTGGATGTGGGGATGGGGATGGGGATGTGGGGGGGATGTGGGGGATGGGGATGTGGATGTGGGGGGATGGGGATGTGGATGGGGGGGATGGGAGATGGGGATGGGTTGGGGGATGGGATGGGATGATATGAGAGATGGAGATGGATGTGGGGGGATGGGGGGGGGATGTATGGATGTGGGGGGAGGATGGGGATGAGGGATGTGGATGGGGGATGGGGAGATATGGATGTGGGGATGGGGATGTGGATGTGGGGAGATGGGATGGGGGGGATGTGGGGGGGAGGTGGGGGATGGGATGTGGGGATGGGAGTGGGGATGGGGATGTGTGGGGATGGGATGCAGGGATGTGGGATGGGGGGATATGGATGGGGATGGGGATGGGGATGGGGATATGGGATGGGGATGGATGGATGGGGGGATGTGGGGGATGGGGATGGGTAGTGAGGGGGATGGGGATATGGATGTGGGGGGATGGGGATGGGGGATGTGGAGCAGGGGGATGGATGGGGATGGGGATGGGGATGGGGAGTGGATGTGAACTGGGGAGATGGATGAGGATGGGGATATGGGGATGGGGGATGTGGGGAGGATGTGGATGGGATGGGGATGGGATGTGGGGGGATGGATGGGGGATGGGGGGGGATGGGGATGGGGATGTGGGGGACGGGGATGGGGATGTGTAAGGGGGGATGGGGATGGGATATGGATGTGGGGATGGGATGGGGATGTGATGGGGATGGATGGGGATATGGATGTGGGGGGATGGGGGATGGATGGGGATGTGGATGTGGGATGGGATGGGGATGGGGGGATGTGGATGGATGGGGGGATGGGGATGGGGATGGGGATGGGGGGATGGGGATGGGGATGGGGATGGCAGATGGGGGGATGAGATGGGGCATGGGTGGGGATGGGGATGGGGATGTGGGATGGGGATGGGGGATGGGGGATGGGGATGTGGGGGGATGGGGGATATGGGGGGTTGGGTGTGGGGGGATGGGGAGGATGGGGATGGGGATGTGGATGTGGGGGGGGATGGGGGGGATGGGGATGGGGATGGGGGATGGATGGGGGGGGATGGGGATGTGGATGTGGGAGGGATGGATATGGGGATGGGGGATGTGGATGTAGATGTTGGGGTGATGGGGATGGGGGGGGATGGGGGGGGATGGGGGATGGGGATGTGGGGGGATGGGGATGGGGATGTGGGGATGTGGGGATGGATGGGGTGGATGGGGATGGATGGGGATGGGGATTTGGGGGATGGGGGGGGTGTGGAGGATGGGGATGTGGATGTGGGGGATGGGGGATGGGGGACATGGATGTGGGGGGATGGGGATGATGTGGGGGGGATGAGGATGGGGATGCTGGGATGGATGGGGATGGGGAGGATATGGGGGGATGTAGATGGGGATGAGGGATGTGGAGAGGATGGGGATGGGGAGGATGGGGATGGGGGTGGGGATGGGGGATGGGGATGTATGTGGGGAGTGGGGATGTGGGATGTGGGGGCGGATGGGGATGTGGATGTGGGGGGGGGATGGGGATGGGATGTGGGGGGATGGGGATGGGGATGGGATGTGGGGGATATGATGGGGGATGGGGATGGGGATGTGGGTGGGATGTGATGTGGGGGGGGGGGATGGGGATGTGGATGTGGGGGATGGGGATGGGGATGTGGATGTGGGGGGATGGGGATGTCGGGGGGATGGTGAGTGGGGGATGCAGGATGGGGATGGGGATGGATGTGGGGAGGATGGGATGAGATGGGGATGGATGAGGATGTGGGGGGGATGGGGATGGGGGATATGGATATGGGGATGGAGATATGGGGATGTGGGGATGGGGATGGGGATATGGGGATGGGGATGGGGGCGGTGTGGATGTGGGGAGGATGGGGGATGGGGATGTGGGGGAGGATGGGGATGGGATGTGGATGTGGGAGGATGGGGGGGATGATATGAGTGGGGATGGGATGTGGGGAGGATGGGGATGGGGATGGATATGGGGATGGATGGGGATGGGGATGGGGATGGGGATGGGATGGGGATGGGGATGGGGATGTGGGTGGGGGGGATGGGGGGGGATGGGGATATGGATGTGGGGATATGGATGTGGGATGGGGATGGGGGGGATGGATGAGATGGAATGTTTGGGGATGGGGATGAGGGATGTGGGAGGATGGGGATGTGGATGTGGGGATGGATATGGGGGGGATGGGGGATATGGATGTGGGGGATGGGGATGTGGATGTGGGGGGGATGGGGATGGGGATGGGGATGGGGGATGGGGATGGGGATGTGGGGGAGGATGGGGATGTGGATGTGGGGGGGGGGATGGGGATGGGGATGTGGGGGGAGGGGATGGATTTGGGGGGATGGATGGATGTGAGATATGGATGATGATGGAGGATGTGGATGTATGGGGATGGGGATGTGGATGTGGGGGGGAGGATGGAGATATGATGTGGGAGGATGGGGATGGGGATATGGAATATATATATATATATATATATATATATATATATATATATATATATATATATATATATATATATATATATATATATATATATATATATATATATATCTCACACACACAGGCAGAAAAGGATCTAGAACTAGCTAGGATTAATGCTTCAAGTAAACCAGAATCCTCTGGCCATATACAAGACAATGTGGTAAAACCCAGCTTCCCTGTGTACCGTGAAGAAGACATCGCCTCCTTCCTTGTTAGGTTTGAACGGGTAGCTGAGCTGCTTGGCGTGGACCCAGATAGCTATGCTATAAGGTTGGGTAGCCTACTGAGTGGTAAGCCGGTAGAGATTTACACATCCCTGTTTGCTGACGTCACCAGAGATAACTTCTTGTTGAAGTAAGCTCTCTTGTGACGATTTAACAAGACTTCTGTGGTTATCGTGTTGATTTCCGCAGAACGAAGATTAGAGCAAGAGAAACGTACCAGCAGTTTTCGATTCACCTGGGTCGTTTGTTTCAACAATGGCTAGAGGCATCAGAGGTTGAAGAAACCTTTGAGTCTCTCTCTCTAACTTCATGATATTAGATCAGTTTTTACCTTCTCTACCTCCAGACTTGAGGATTTTTATCAAAGAACACCAGCCAGCGACGCTTGGAGAAGCGGTACATCTTGCTGACAACTGGGCGTCCGCTCGCATCGCCTACCCCAAGTCTTCCCCTCCTGTAGTGAAGATTGCGAAGCCTACGTCCTCCGAGGAACCATCCCCAGGAGTACACAGGAGTATTTCACCAGCCGTGCAGTGTCACAGTTGCGTAGAAGGGCACATTCGTTCTCACTGTCCCAGGAATCCCCTCGCCTTCAAGTTTACTGACACTCGTCAGCCCAGCCACAAGGTCGGATTCTGTTTGGAAGACAGGAGCTGCCCCCGTTATTGTGTAAGTGGGACAATAAATGGGTCTAGGGCATCTACTTTCATCAGGGACAGTGGTTGCTCGCGCATTATTGTCTCTGAGGAAGCCCTGCCTGACGCTGACATCTCCAGCTGCCTGAAGGTTAGTGTCGCCAATTATTTAGGTCGTGTTGACCAGTTCCCTGTTGTTAGGTGCTACCTGCGTTGCCCCTATTTCACTGGTTGGTCTAATGTGGTAAGAGCTCCCATTAAATTTGCTAGTGTCCTCATTAGTAATGTTCCCGGTGTTCGTGACCCTAACGACCCGGAACCTTTAAAACTCTCCTCACCACCAGCACCAGTCCCCTCGCCACCAGCACCAGTCTCCTCGCCACCAGCACCAGTCCCCACGCCACCTGCCAACGACGACGACGACGACGATGACTCCCTACCTGCCGACGTCGCTTCGCCACCCTCACACGCTGCCACGCCTCCAGCCAAGGTCCAAGCTGTAGAGACATGGACGGCGAAGGTGAAACGACCACATCCCCTGATTCTTCCGAATTTGTTGCCACTGACTGTGACGCCCAAGGAGTTCGCCAAGCTTCAAGCCTTGTGTCCCACTCTGACGCGGGTAAGGGAGAAGGTGACTTCCGGGGAGTAGGATCAGGTTAGAGATGGGTCGGTTTATAAGTTTGTTTCTATTAATGGGGTGTTACACAGGTCTTGTGTGTCATCCAAGTGACCAGCCAAAGTAGGTCGGGTTTTCCTTGTTGTCCCTGCCGTTTGTCGTAGTAACATTCTCTCTGTAACTCACAAGAGCCCTCTAGGAAGACACTGTTTTCGTAGGAAAACTTATAGGAAGGTTGCTGATCAGTTTTACTGGCCAGGTATGGGAATGGGTATTAGAGCTTTTTGTAGGGGTTGTGATCAGTGCCCACGTATGTCCGCCAAGGGTAGAGTTCGTCCTGTTCCACTTGAACCCTTACCCGTAATTGCAGAACCATCTTCTCGGGTAGCCATAGATTTTGTTGGACCGACCCCCTTCCTCTAAGAAGCCTAAATTACATCAAGCAAATTTGTTAAGGAAATATAATTGCAGGACCCACATTGCTCGTGTCCTTGACAACGTTCCTAAGCTGGAGTTTGTGGAGGCACTACCCTGCAAGAGTTCCTGTGAAGTTCGGGCGCCAGACTCTGATGATCTTGGTTGCCAGGTGCTGATAACACCTGACGAGATAGAAGAATCCTCTACGACTGGAAATAGGCCCCAACCTGACATAATCTAACCTAACCTATTGAAACTTAACTTAACCACCTACCTCATCTAACACCACTTTGTAATCTCTCTGTGCTACAGCTGACAGGATGAGTATGGGGGGCACAATAAACTAGCCTCTAAGTGGCAAAATTAACAAAACTAACCTAACCTAACCCAACCTGACTTAACCTAACCTGATCTGATCTATCCAACTTAAAAAACTTAGAATATATAATAAAGCCGTTAGGTTAATTTAGGCTAAATATGGTTGATTCATATTTTGTTTTGACAGAAATTCCCGGCAAAATAACGTATCTATATTGAGAACCACCGCCATGTTGGTTCCACTTTAACAAAACACGGATACACTACAGAATAACCCGCGTTCGTTTAACCTCAATTACTACAGTTTACTTTATAATCTTATTTCACAATCTTCACTACATTTCGCTTCACAATCTTCACTGCATCTCACTTCACAATCTTCACTACATCTCACTTCACAATCTTCACTACATCTCACCTCACAATCTTTACTACATCTCACCTCACAATCTTCACTACATTTCACTTCACAATCTTCACTACATCTCACTTCACAATCTTCACTACATCTCACTTCACATCTTCACTACATCTCACTTCACAATCTCCACTACATCTCACTTCACAATCTTCACTACATCTCACTTCACAATCTTCACTACATCTCACTTCACAATCTTCACTACATCTCACTTCACAATCTTTACTACATCTCACTTCACAATCTTCACTACATCTCACTACACAATCTTCACTACATCTCACTTCACAACCTTCACTACATCTCCCTTCACAATCTTCACTACATCTCCCTTCACATCTTCACTACATCTCACTTCACAATCTTCACCATATCTCACTTCACAATCTTCACCACATCTCACTTCACAATCTTCACCAAATCTCACTTCACAATCTTCACCACATCTCACTTCACAATCTTTACCACATCTCACTTCACAATCTTCACTACATCTCACTTCACAATCTTCACTACATCTCACTTCACAATCTTCACTACATCTCACTTCACAATCTTCACTACATCTCACTTCACAATCTTCACCACATCTCTCTTCACAATCTTCACTACATCTCACTTCATAATCTTCACTACATCTCACTTCACAATCTTCACTACATCTCACTTCACAATCTTCACTACATCTCACTTCACAATCTTCACTACATCTCACTTCACAATCTTCACTACATCTCACTTCACAATCTTCACTACATCTCACTTCACAATCTTTACCACATCTCACTTCACAATCTTCACTATATCTCACTTCACAATCTTCACTACATCTCACTTCACAATCTTCACTACATCTCACTTCACAATCTTCACGACATCTCACTTCATAATCTTCACTACATCTCACTTCACAATCTTCACTACATCTCACTTCACAATCTTCCCTACATCTCACTTCACAATCTTCACTACATCTCACTTCACAATCTTCACCATCTCACTTCACAATCTTCACTACATCCCACTTCACAAACTTCACTACATCTCACTTCACAATCTTCACTACATCTCACTTCACAATTTTCACTACATCTCACTTCACAATCTTTACTACATCTCACTTCACAATCTTCACTACATCTCACTTCACAATCTTCACTACATCTCACTTCACAATCTTCACTACATCTCACTTCACAATCTTCACTACATCTCACTTCACAATCTTCACCACATATCACTTCACAATCTTCACTATATCTCACTTTACAATCTTCACTACATCTCACTTCACAATCTTCACTACATCTCACTTCACAATCTTCACTACATCTCACTTCACAATCTTCACTACATCTCACTTCACAATCTTCACTACATCTCACTTCACAATCTTCACTACCTCTCACTTCACAATCTTCACTACATCTCACTACACAATCTTCACTACATCTCACTTCACAACCTTCACTACATCTCACTTCACAATCTTCACTACATCTCACTTCACATCTTCACTACATCTCATTTCACAATCTTCACCATATCTCACTTCACAATCTTCACCACATCTCACTTCACAATCTTCACCACATCTCACTTCACAACCTTCACTACATCTCACTTCACAATCTTCACTACATCTCACTTCACAATCTTTACCACATCTTACTTCACAATCTTCACTACATCTCCCTTCACAATCTTCACTACATCTCACTTCACAATCTTTACCACATCTTACTTCACAATCTTCACTACATCTCACTTCACAATCTTTACCACATCTTAATTCACAATCTTCACTACATCTCCCTTCACAATCTTCACTACATCTCACTTCACAATCTTCACTACATCTCACTTCACAATCTTCATTACATCTCACTTCACAATCTTCACTACATCTCACTTCACAATCTTCACTACATCTCACTTCACAATCTTCACCATATCTGACTTCACAATCTTCACTACATCTCACTTCACAATCTTCACTACATCTCACTTCACAATCTTCACTAACACCATCCTTCATCACTACATATAACATCCATCATCACTACTTATAACACCATCCATCATCATCACTACATATAACACTATCCATCATCGCTACATATAACACGATCCATCATCACTACATATAACACCATCCACCATCACTACATATAGAACCATCCATTACGACATATAACACCATCCGACATCACTACATATAACACCAACCATCATCACTACATATAAGATCATCCATCATCACTACATATAACTCCATCCATCATCGCTACATATAACACCATCCATCATCACTACATATAAAACCAACCTATCATCACTACATATAACATCATCCATCATCACTACATATAACACCATCCATCATCACTACATATAGAACCATCCTATCATCACTACATATAATATCATCCATCATCACTACATATAACACCATCCAACATCACTACATATAACACCACCCATCATCACTACATATAACATCATCCATCATCACTACATATAACTCTATCCATCATCACTACATGTAACACCATCATCATCTGCTTGCATATATTTTCCCTCTTATCTCTACTACATATAACTTTCATCTCTTTACTACAATATAATGTCATCCTTCATCTTTTCATATGGCTTACCATCCATCATCTTTTCTACATATTATAACACCGTCATCATCTTTACAAACACCATCCTCTTTACTATAGATAGCTTGACTTCATTTTGTTGTCAATTTCTTTAAGTTTAGCTTAGCAGTAAGCAGTAATTCTTCTTAGCATGGTCAAATTTTGATTTGACACTCAGTGAAAACTGTTGAGTGTCCCGTACATCGTGGTGTTCCGACGCATATATCAGAAACAAGGTGGTAAACTTGCCAGAGTGAAGAAAAGATTTTGATCTAACAAACTGCAGACCACAAAACACACTAAGACCCAAAACAACAAGACCCAAAACAACAAGAAGAAGAAGGAAACTACCACTTTCTGCCGTGTACAAAAGGACCAGTACCTGCCATGGGGAGACTACATCTTCACCGGGAAAAAGACACAAAAGAAGCGCTGAACCTACGCTTCTGATATTTAAAAATACTGTAATAAAAAACATATTAATTGATTTTGTTTGTATTATTTATGCTTTTTTTTATTTTCATCTGTAAACGTGCTGTTTTGGGAATATATTTTGAGTTACATAATATTTAGGTACAGCAGTTTATTTCACTGTATCTACTTGTTTACCAAGTAACTGGACTTACAGTCTCCGATCGGGATTCTCAAAACAAATATTTGGCATCGAACTCCGTAAGTGAGCTCGTAATCTAGCCTGTAACTTACAGGACCTCAACACGATCAACCTGGATATAGTAGTCGCTATTTCCGGATTGCATGAAAAAAAATTAATAATATATGTTTTAATAATGCTTGTTAGACTTGTTTTATCATAGAATAATGAAGAAAATGTTTTGTACATCAACATACTAAAATACAATATTAGTTTTTTTTACGACAAGAAGAGGCTTGGCTGTTCTATTTCTCGCTTTATGGAAGAGATGCAGCTTTTGTCTTCTTACAACTTTTCAAGTAATTTGTACCAAAATAGAAGATTTTTATTGTCCACATTTAGGGTATATTTTTTTTTATGACTGAATAAACTTGCAGATAGACCTTATTAATGTGGTATAGCTGTAAATATCCTTCAGTAATGAAATCCAAATATGAGGTCAAGTGAACATTTTTGCTTAGACTCCGCCTTTGTTAGGACCAAGTTATAACAAGTTATTCTGCCAAGTATCCAATAAGTACCCATGACTCAGAGTTAAATAATACCTAACCTAATCTAAGTTCATCAAACTTAATAAAAAAGTGGGGCAAAAAATAAGTGGTAAAGAAATTTTTTTCTCAGAAAAAGAATTATATTCAGAGGTTTTTTATCCGATACCTTCAGTCGTGATTATTTTGATGCAAAATTAGTAAAATGTATTTAACCCTAACACTACCTCACCTTACCTAATCTTACCTTACCTTATCTAACCTAACCTAATGTTACCTAACCTAACCAAGCCGCAACGCTCATGACACAATTGAGTTCTCTAGAAAGTTTTAATTTCATTTTCTTTTTTAAAAATACATTTGCAGAGACAACAAACTTTTGATAATTATTTCTCCAACATATCTATAAATCTGTTGATGATATATAAATTTAGGATAGGTTAGGTTTGGTGTGATTAGGATAGGTTAGGCTAGTTTAGGATAGTCTAAGTTAGCTTAGGAAAGGCTAAGTTAGGTTACGATACACTAGGTTAGGTTTTAATCTGCATGATATTTTTACTGAACTTTTAAACGATGTTATAATCCTGGCAGCAGGGTATCGATCACGAAAATAACACTTTGGTAGTTATAACATTTGATAAAGTTTATTATTACTGTAACATGAAACAAATCACTATAGCTGTACTTATCAATCCAGTATTAAATCTGTATTATCTTTGACCATCGCTCATTGGCCAGCTTATCTCTGCACTGTTCTCTGATATAATAAAGTATTGGTGAATGGGAATATTAATCATTTGTGAGTCACTTACTATAAAAAGCTTATAGCAATTTAGACGGTGAGAATATTTTCCCAGAATAAATCGAATAACTCTCTTGCTAGCAATCCAAAATTCAAATACAAGCAGCATCTAAACGAGTCTTCCTTGTTTGTTTTGGAAGTGCTGGCAAAAGATTTAATTATGTTTTATTACAATAATTCAGGTTTTTTACTGTAATTCTTCTTTTTTATATTTTTAGTATTTTGTGATTTTTTTCACCCAAGTTCATTTCTTGTTTGGTTCATTATTACAGTTATTTTATTACAGGTTGGAGTAAAAATTTATATCTACTAAGTATTTTACAGCTTTAAATACTTTTTATATGTTTATACACACAGTAGACGTTTTATTCTTTCTTGTAATGCCTCAGTATTACTCTGTTAAATACTCTTACCATTTACCTGACCATTTATTTATTTTGTTTTATAAATTGTTTGAAGAGGAACATCATAGCAGTATGCAGATGTTGAAGTAAATAGAAGTTTGTAACCTAACCCTACCCCCTGCTGCCTCTCTTGTCCCATTCTTACTCGTCTCCTGCCCTTACTCCTACCCTTACTCCACCCTTAATCACCCCCTTATTCCACCCTTGTTCCACTGTCCCCTTCCTTCTGCCCTTAGCTACTTACTCCCCTTCGCGTTTACCCTTGCTTCTGCCCTTACTCCTGCCACTTTCTGCTACCACTTGCTCCTATTCCCTTGTATGTTCCACCTTTCACCTCTTCTCGTTTGTGTCACCCCTTATCCTGCCTGTGCCCTTGCTGCCTGCCCACCTTATCCTGCCCTTGCTCACCCTTAGTCCACCCCTTAATCCACCCTTAGCTTCACATGTTCACCCTTATCACACCCTTATCACCATATCCTACCCATACTCTTATGTCACATCTCACCTTATCGCCTTGTCCTGTATCACCCATATCACCCTTATCACCATGTCATTATCACCCTTATCTCTTGTCACCCTTGCTCACATGCTCCTTATTATCATGTATCATCCATATCACCATATCTCTTGTATCACTCATATCATGCCTTTATCTGTTCATATCCCATATCACCCATATCACCATATCACCATGTCACATATCATGTGCTCTATCACCATATCACCGCTATCCTTGTATCACCCATATCGCATGTCACGTATTATCACGTATTATCACATGTATCCCCGTGTCACCGTATCACCATATCGCAATTATCGTCCATGTCACATATTATCGTATCACCCTTATCACCCATATCACCGTATCCTTATATCACGCTGTATATTATCGTATTATCGTATTATCATATATCGTATTATCACCGTATCATATATCACGTTCTTGTATCACTGTATCATGTTATTATCGTATTATCACCATATCACCTTATCCGTATCGTTTATCGTATCGTATTATCGTATTATCACCCGTATCACCCGTGTCGTATTATGTCACCGTTATCCGTTCCCATATCACCTATATTCTCACCCTTATCTGCCCTTATTCCCAGCCTTGCTCCCATCCTTGCTCGCGTTTACTCCCACCCATTACTCCCATCCCTTACTCCCACCCCTTACTCCCACCCCTTACTCCTACCCCTTACTCCCACCCCTTACTCCCACCCTTACTCCCACGCCTTACTCCCACCCCTTACTCCCACCCCTTACTCCCACCCCTTACTCCCACGCCTTACTCCCACCCTTCACTCCTACCCTTCGCTTCTACCCCCACTGTTACCCCCCACTACGCTGGTAATTGAAGACATCATACATTTGTTCACTTAGACACCACTTATTATTCAGGACCTAATGGCTATAATATCAGAGTCATTATTCTTAACTCAACTTTATATATATATATCAATTGTCCAAAACCTTCACCACAAGAAAGAAAAGAACAGTCGGGTATGGCAGAAAATGTAATAAACGAACATGGAGTAAGACATCAAGCTCCATATTGTAAACAAGATCATCGTCATTGTTTATTTATTGCGAGGAAAAATATTGTTCGCAATATAATTATAAAAACCTTCTGTAATTCATTCTCTTCATTACACTAAAAGGTAATGAAGTATATAAAGAAAATAGTTTATAAATTACTAAAATAAAAATACGTATAAAAAGTAAAATAACATCTATTGATGGAATAGAAAAGAATTATATCGTAAGTGGGTAAAAGATTTCTTGGGTAGGTTTTAGAATACAATAACTGTTTTCTGCATTACACCGATGGTTCCAAGTCAGAAATTATCCTTAAGTTTTGTGAATCAGTATTTACAGTTTTTCTTAATGGGTGACTTAAGTTACGGTCACACGATCCCTTTGATGAGCAATTAATTTGGAGCAAGAAATTACGAGTAATTTCTTCCAAATGTGGTCACACAAGTGGCTCTTGGTTCAGTTACTACAGCAAGAAAAAAAAGTTAACGCCGCTGTGCGAGTAGAAGGGAGACGGAACATCACAACAACAATGCAGACGACGCAGCAGCTATCCTTGGTATTATTGTTATTATTAAAAAATGAGAAAGCGGCTATTGGGGAACTCGTAAGTAGCTGGCGAGAGAGAACAGGTATATAGACTGGTTCCTTCTCTATTAATTTTATTAGGGAGGTTGTTGAATGTGTGGAGAATGACCGGCTGTATGGGCTTGTGTTTTTGTAAACGTTTAATATCCTCACCCTAACCTAACTAACTCTGTACTCTGACATAGAGGCAGACATGTCGCACTAATGAAATAATCTTACCGAATATCTGTCTGTCTGTCTTTGTTTTAGAGTATCTACCTTGTTTTTGTTGTTCTTATCTGCATTA
>NW_024754596.1:0-10879 GCF_018991925.1 Homarus americanus
GTATCCCATATGTTATGTTATTCACTTTCTGGCGTTCCTCACTCGGCGGGACCCTCCGGATTACATTGCGTAAAGTGAGGTTGACTTATGCTATTTTAATTGACCTGATGACCATTTTTTACTTTCATTTACTGTATTTGTCATTCTATTTCTTCGTTTGTCTTAAATTAAGTTATTTTAGATGTATATAAGGACTTAGGTTATGATATAATTGGATTTTAAACATTGTTCTGTAAGTATGGTATGCATATAGCATGTGTTCGACTTCATTTTCAAATCTGACTTAGGAATGTCTCAGGAACTGAACCGTTCATAACAGGGACCCCCTGTATAAACAAAGAGTTGGCATGTACTGTATGTATGTGTACAGCAAATTAAAAAATTTCATATAACCTTCAGTCTAACATTTGATAAGACATGAAACGTTGTACGATGATTGTTCCTTAGGTGATAAAATTTCCTCTGTCATTTTGCTGTCCTGCAAAAAAAAAAATGTTACCACTGAAGCCTTGGATCAGAGTTTTTGGAGAAAATATGACTAAATCTGAGCTTATATTCTAGTGAGGTGTGCAGACAGGTGATTCTTTCATGTATAAGCGCATTTTAGGGAGCTAGGAAAGTAGGATACATATATCGCTTGCTTGCGCCTGCTTGCTGCCTGCCTGCACTGCGCACCTTCCTTGCCTGCCACATGCCTTTTACCTGCCTGCCTTACCTGCCTTGCCTTGCCACTTGCCTGCCACCTGCCCTTGCCTGTGCACCGCTGCCTTACCTGCTTACTGCCCTGCCTTACCTGCTTACACACACACACACACACACCTGCCTTACTGCCTTATATACGCACTGCACACACACACACACACACACACACACACACACACACACACACACACACACACACACACACACACACACACACACACACACACACACACACACACACACACACACACACACACACACACACACACACACACACACACACACACACACACACACACACACACACACACACACACACACACACACACACACACACACACACACACACACACACACACACACACACACACACACACACACACACACACACACACACACACACACACACACACACACACACACACACACACACACACACACACACACACACACACACACACACACACACACACACACACACACACACACACACACACACACACACACACACACACACACACACACACACACACACACACACACACACACACACACACACACACACACACACACACACACACACACATATTATAAAAATTATCAGCAACTTGTAATCAACCAGTGTATGTATTCCTCCCAGCCAATTTTACCTTTGCATGGTCACTATGTTGAAATGCTTATAGTATTAGGGTGTCATGGGAAGATCAGCTAAAACTAATGGCCCATCACTTTTTTTGTAGATTTTTAGTGTATATAAACGAAAATAATTTCAGTTTCAATATTTTGACTTTTGCTAGGTAAATTTTAGCGTGAAATTTATCGAAAATCTAACGTTCAGCTGCATTAGTGCATTACAATTAAATAGTGAACATTACTTTCTGACTTCATTCTTTAACAACCCAACTAACAATATTTTTTCTGTTTCAGATTCTGATGCATTTATAAGTTGTTAATATTTGCGATGGCTGCTTGTGTCAGGGCGAGACAAAAATCAGCCATCTCAGTCACTATCTTGGGTCTGGGAAAGAGCTCCTGAAGTCAGTTGCCTACATTGAGAGATGCTTTGAGATACGGTGTTTAATCAGGCAAATCAGTGAAAAGAACCAAGAACTTACAGAAAAAGACATTGCCAGTGATATGACCAAAGCTGTCTTGGCACAGTACACTCTGGCTAGCGCTCAGTTCAAGCCTCCAGTCATAACAAGTCAGAAGAGTAGTGAGAGACTGCTAGCCAGTTGGGAAAAAGGCAGAGATATCTCTCTTGGGAGAGGAAAACTTGCAGTTAAGGACAGCTTTGCCAAGCAACTGGACCAGTTATTTGACATAATTACTTGCAAGTGCCGTGTTCTCTGTCCTGAGTTTGGATGCGATCGTGACTGTAAATCGAGGCCCATGTCATGTGGACATGTCCTGGCGCCTACCAACCACTGCCCACTGCCTTGCTGATTAACCTTGGCAGGTATAGGCTATGGGAGTAAAGCCAACGAAAAATCTGCTGTGGAGCCCGCATTAGCATAATGCTTACAGAGCTCAACAAGACCCCAATGGCAGTATAGGCAGAAGAGGCTACCACCATGGGAACCGCGACTACACCTGCGGCGGATGAAGGCAATGTCAGATAGACAGGCTACTGGTAAGCAACAAACTGGGGTCAACTCACAGAGCGGTCTGGCTACACCTTCTTCTGGAAGGGTAAACCTGCTGCAGAAAACGCATTTATGGAGTTGGCTTTGCCATTCGCCAACACATCTACCAGGCTAACTCAAATGCCTATTGGGATCGCGAGCTTCATGATGCTCCGGTCACTGAATTACTCACGTCATGCCGACCTCGACAGAGTGCTAACCTCTATCCCCAGAAGACAAGGTTGTGCTCCTGGCGACTTCAATGCCAGAGTTGGGAAGCTAACATTTGGCAGTGAACCATAGGAGATATGGACTGGGCAAGTGTAATCCCAATGGCTTCTCCTCCTCAACAAGTGTGCTGCACACAACCTCACTATCACCAATACCTTGTTTAGGCAGGCCGACAAGTTTAAGGGTTCGTGGCAACACCCACGACCCAACACTGGCATCATTGACTACATCATTGTGGAAGTAAGAGATCACCTGTGCAGATTCTTCTTGATGCATTACAGATTGCCAAGTTGACGTATCCTTAACTCCTATTTTAATGATCATGAGGGTGGAATACTATTACCCTCTATTGGAATTCGAATCTCACACAATGCTATCATATCCACATACCTACGCTGGGGCAGCATAAGTTTAATGCATGGCATTTAGAACCCTTCCCTTGGCCTGTTAACGACACACTGTATGCTCTGGATAGGCCTAAAGAACTTTTACCTTGTGAAGAATATTCTTTATTGGCATTAGATGATCCTAGGGTACTATTGCGGTATAAGTCGTCATATCTACACTTACATGTGTCAGCCTATATTTCGCATTTATTCCTGCTGCAGAAGGGATATGTGAATTGGCAGTCATACAAACTAATGTACACACTTACGCAATGTAGCTATAGGCCAGTTGGTGTAAAACTGTGTTTCACGGTCATCTCCATAATGTGCAATACTTTTTCTTTCCTAATGACACTACTGTTATTTTAAAATGCCGATGGTGGTAGCAGTTATAGTTGTGAAAAGGTCATTACAAGGCTCGGTTACTGTGAAGTAACTTTTAGTTCATTACGGACCTTGCCTACTTATCAGCATTTTGCTTTGAATTTAAATCTCACTTCTGATTTAATTCCCTAGTTTCCTGTTATGAACTTTACTGTAAGTGACCTTCAGATTGTTTCAAAAGAAATTAAAACTTATTTCCTACTTGAAAGAATCCCAACTTTGATTTGAGTAATAATCTGCCATTTTATTTTTCACAGGTTGCAATGCCAAGTCTAACAATTCCCACATTATGTTAATTCTGGCAGTTATGTTTCTGTTTTGTTATTATAAGTCAGTGTCATAAGTTGATAATTGTACACACACATACTAACCGTAAACATAAGTCTAGGACCCCTGTAGTCGATGAAAACCCCTACGGTTTCAGAGTCCCCAACTTAGTGTTTACATACATGTTTGCTTAACATGGTTAGGTTTATGTATAGGATGTAGTCTGCAGTTTATTTAATCCTCACGCAGGCTTGGAAGGCAGGTGACCGAGATGTAATAGCCCTGTCTCCCAGCAGAAGAATTATATAAATGGTTTAATTACATTTGATTTATATACTGATTCACCCCTGTAACTTTCCACTGGCTATGAGTTGTCATGTTGTTATCACGTGATTGGTAGCTTCCTTGGAGTGAGCCCAGTGACTGCTTGGGTCAGCATGGGAAAGCCGGCACCAAGAGGTCAGTCCACTCAAACTCTCACATGAAGGACATGATTAGCGGTCTATTTACATTGTCCTTCTCTTCACACTCAAAAATAGTGAAAGTTACGGTTGATATACACTCTGAATTGTACAAACAACAGTTCCTCAATAAAAGGAAAACAGACAATGGGTTTTAGCTACTAAACCCAAAATAATATAAACGATCAGGCCTATAGGCGTAGGCTAATTCATATATATCACAAGCCCAAGACGACAGCTTCAACTGGTGAGTACAATACAGTAGTGTATACAGTACAGTACTCCCTCTTTATCGGCGATTTTTTTATCGGGGTTTAGACTATCGACGGATTATTTGCTTGGGATTTTTATTTTGCTTTATTTGAACTCAGCAGTTTATTTTGGCTTTATTTGAACCAGCGGGCCTTGTTTGTACTTTTCGCGCTAGGCGCTTTAAATGGCGTGACTAAGCGCTACCGCTAACCGCCTTCCTGAACACAAACATCAGCCAAGCGAGTGGGCAACAGTCTTTGATTTTCAACTTTTGCTGGTGGTTTATCCACGCGAAATTATATCACTATGCCTCCCAAACGACCTGCTGCTCCTCTGGATCTACACCTAAGAGGGCAAGGCGAGTGCTGGCGCTGAATAGGGAAAAATGAAGTGCTGAAACAACTTCGACAGCGGTATAGGCCTATGCAGCTGTTGGCCGCCACTTTGGGCTCCGCGAATCCAGTGTGCGCGTGGAATTAAGCGCGGCGTGCGAGATCTGAAGCAGCAGCTTCAAGTGCACCAGTGACATCAAAAGTGACAAGCCAATAGCGTGATGATGCCACTCATTAAAATGGAAAAAGCACTGAACATTTGGATAGAGAGTTCAAACACGCCGCCGCTATGCCACTTGACTCGGGAAATTTATTAGGCAGAAGCTAAGGAACTTTATGATAGGTTTTAAAAGTGACTGATCATGGTGTTGGTGATGGTGATGGTGATGATCAGGAGTGATGGTGATGGTGACATTTGAAAAAAATTTGCAGCTAGCAAGGATGGTTTGAGAAATTCAGACATCGTTATGGGCTGCATAATATAAAAAGTGACTGGCGAAGCAGCATCAGCGAACACTGTGTGGCAGGGAAGCATACCCTGCAGGGGATTTGCTAACCACACATAGCACAAAAAAGGTTATAGGCTGAACAGTTTTTAATGCTGATGGAGACAGGCCTATGGTGAAGGAAAGATGCCGCCCGAACCTACATCTCTAAAGAGGAAAAAAAAGTGCCCCTGGTTAAAGTTGCGAAGGACCCAGTGACAGTGATGCTATGTGGGGAATGCGGCAGGGCATATCAGTTAAGCCCATGTTGTTATACACTGCCGCCTGACCTCGGGCTCTCAAAAATAAAAAGCTTATGAACTTGCTACCAGTTTTCTACAGAACAACAAAGCGTGGATGACATCTGATTTGATAGTGGATTGGCTGAAAAACTGCTTTGCTAGAAGAGGTGAAAAATTATCTGGATGAACTTGGCATGGAGTTCAAAAGTGGTATTATGTCTAGATAATTGCCCTGGCCACTCTGAAGAACTCAAGACTGCCCACCCCCAACATTGAGGTGGTTTTCCTGCCAAAAAACACCACCTCCATCATCAGCCAATGGACCAGGGAGTCATTATCCGTGTTTAAGGCTAAATATATGCAGAAGACTTTTTCAGCGCCAGTTAAGTGTAGGTGCCTTGATAAGGATGCTGATCTTGACGCAGAGAAATGTGGAAGAAATTTGATGTGCACAGTGCATAAACTTCATCGCTGAAAGCCACAATGAACTGTACTGAGACTGTATCCGATCATGTTGGAAAAAATTGTGGCCTGAAATTATTTAACATTCTGGGGTTCCCAACAACCCGGAGCCTCAGATTCATAACACTAATAACTATAGCCAAATGAAGTTGGAGGTGAAGGGTTCTCTGACTAACAGCGGAGAGTTAAGAAGAGTTATTGGGGAAATGTTGGGGACCCATTTACAAGTGATGAACTAGAACAGTGTAGTGGAGCTGCAGGATGAAAGAACAGACGATGAAGTGAGTGATGATGAAAATAAGAACTTAACTTTGAATAATCTTGGTGAAGTGATAAGAATGAGTAAGGCCCTCTCTGCTCGTCTCCTGTGACATTGATCCCTCCTTGATGGGGTCCCTTAAAAAGCAAAGAGAGCTGTGAAAATGTTATGTTGCCATATATTGAACTGCAGAGGAAATGAGAAGCAAGAAAGCACAGACCACCATCACCAACTTCTTCAGTGATGCAGTGCCTGTCATCGCCGAACCTGCCGACACCTCACAACAACAACAAGGCGTAAAACTGCCGGCACCTCACAACAATAAGAAGCGCAGTACCTGCCCACACCCCTCAAGAAGATACAGACCTTGACTAATCATACTCATCTGACTGGTCAGGCTTTTAATAAGCCTCAATCATCACCTTGTATATACTGTATGCTACTGTATTGTTTACTATCCCAGGACCGATGTTTCACTTCAATAAATTAAATGGTACGGATTTGCTAAGTATTTTTTTTTCCACTTATTATATTATTATTTATACTATTATTTAAGGTTATGTGTAAAGAAGCGCATTAATGCTTAAAAGGTACATTTATTCAACATATGCTAATAATAGTTTGAAAAATTCTTATAACATCCTGATATCGTGGTTTCTTTATATCGGCTGACCGTTTACAGAAACGTAACCATCGATAAAGAAAATACTATATAGTAAATTTTGTTTATTTTAATACAGTACATGTACTTCTATATTATGCCTTCACCACATGTTTCTGATAAATAAACCACAACTATGTCTGTCCATGCGAGATATGTAATTTATACTCTCAAGAAATCTTAGATCTTTTCGGTTTCATTTACATACACCTCGATTTACTGATACTTTATGACGGTGAAGTTTTAAACCATTTCTATCACACAACCCTACTCCAATGTTTGTTTTAGGGAGATAAGACCTGAGCAAGCTGGAACTCAGGTGTCACTATTTCGCGAGTGGGTATGTAAGCGTGTCTATGGAGGATTGAGACAGTGTTGTATTGTTCATCGTGTCTCACTTTAAACCACGATACAGCCAGTAGGCCATAGACCATGCGTTGAATTTAGACTCCCCCCCTGCCTTAAGGGAATGGGGCCAGCTTACACAAAGTTCATCTACCCACACACCACGGCGTAGCCACCAGTATACTACAATCCCCTGCATGCTTTGTTCATAGTGATCATATCTGCATTTGAGTGTGTAACTTATTATTTATTTATTGTTATTGTGTTTGTTAATATTATCATTAGTATTTTTCCCCTAATTAGTAAGGACGCTCACTAAGCGTTCAGATTGTAATTTGTTTTAAGCAGTTGCTAAGTGATTTTTGCTAGCTATTTGTTTATGACTAAAGTGCTGACCTGTGTTTATTCGTCTTGAGCAGTATCATTGTTGTTGTGATGTTTTATCAGTACAGTACAGTATAGTCTGCATTTACGCGGTCAATTGAACCCGTGGAGGTCGCTATTAAAACAAAAAGCATAAATGAAATAACAGAACATATAGGATTAATTGAAATAGAGACTGGGCCGACCCCACACTTTTTCCCTAATACCTCGTTGTAGTAAAATAACATCTTAATTTTATGATGGGTATGCACACACAATTAATATTTAAAGAAATACAGTCACCCAGCAATATCCATTCAAATAATGGACTCCTTCCCTTCCCGCTCACTGGCTCCTCCTCTCTGAGAAATGTTTGGGTGAAAACAGTAAACACATTTTTAGTAATAAATATAGTACCTCGGACTAAGTTGGGATAATATAGTAATTGACATTGCTGGATTCCTTGCAGGACAGAAATATTTTTGAATGTAAACATCATATATTTTGCACAAAAGATAAAATTTTTTGCTCATTTTCATCATCTTCTTAAATTACGTCTAAAATTTATTTATGTCTAATGCAAATTTTTGGGATGTTATATTTAAAATGATGCCATCTTGTAAAATTCCAAAATGTAAATTATATATATTTTATAACAGGCTATAAACATATATATCTTCGGTAAATAAACAAATTATACTTCACCGGCGTAAATGATGAAGTTACAGCGTAATTAAGCTGTTCATTCTAGCAAGGTGCGGCGTAAATTGCAGCGTAAGCAAAACCCGTAATCCAGACTATACTGTATTTGTTTTTTCTTACGGTGAGGACATCACAAACATTCATATTGTACAGTATAGTTTGTGATTGTGAAGTAGTTCATTCAATGAATGATAAATTAAGAATGTTAGCAGATACATCGTCAATAATTTATTTCTCAAAAAAAAAAAAACCCTGTATCGGCCTTTTGGTCTTTATATATAAATGACAGGGCAATACAGTGTCTTTATATAATCATATCACCCCTGTAACTTTCCACTGGCCATGAGGTGACATGATCATATCACGTGATGGGCAGGTTCATTGAAATGTGACCCAGTGACTGTTTGTTTAGCTTAGCATTTAAAGGCTGGCACCCTGTGGCATTATTACTCCAACCCCTCACACAGATCCAGAGCGTGTTAGAAGGTCTATTTATACAGCCTCCGTCCTTCTCTCTTAACACCCATAGTTACAGTGATAAATTCGGTGATCTACATTTGGAGACTGTATCCTTGATAGTTCGAAATAAGGATAACAGACAATTGGGTTTTAGATTAGCAAAACCCTCTACAATATATATGTTCCAGCCTCATTAACCTAAGACAGACTCCAGCAGATTCAAATGGCCTGAGGCACCCCACCGACATAGGTCACTTGACGCACGCCGGGGCTGAGGCAAAAAATATAATAATAATAATAATAATAATAATAATATGTATATGTATAATAATAATAATAATAATACAGGTTGTACCTCTCTAGTCCAAAACATTTCTGTAGTCCGGAGGCTCCTGTAATGGTCGGAGCGATTTTAGTTTTAATCCAATAGGTAGATAGGCAGCTCTCTTTTTTTTTTTTTTTTTTTTTTTTTTTTTTCCTTATCTGAATTATTGTGTGTGTACAGAAGTATTAAATTTTTTGCCCTCAATTTAATATAGTCAGTGACCTATCTCCAAATCAAATAAATCACTAAAAAAAAAAAAAAAAATACGGGAAATGAAGGTTTGTTTACATCCGGCAGTTAAACCTCTTTCTCTCTCTCTCTCTCTCTCTCTCTGCTTGTCTATACAGGTACACTTGTGCTCCCTTCATATACTGGGCAGTAAGCCAAGAACAATTGCTTCCATATTCTTATGTAAATGTGTGATATGTTTTCATGTCTTTTACATACCGACAGTCTCACTATTTTTTACCATGTGGTTAGCTACTTATATTGTTCCATTTATTAACAGTAAATAACATTACCCAGGTACTTCAAGCAACCATATTCATTTTTTTTACATTAATTTTACTACAGCTAAACTCAGGGTCTTATTTTCTTCCAGTTTTTATATGTGTGATACCAATCAGTCACACTAGTTTAAATAGCTTTAACATAAACAATGCGGCCAACCCGTCTAGGTCTCCTCTAATATTCCGCATTATCATTAATAAATTGTATTGTTAATTTTTGCACACCGCATTATTAATTCAAATAAAACTCAAATTCAAAACATTAATTAAAATATATATGAACAGTAAATAAGTGTTGTTGCTTTCATATTCATATGTAAAAGCAATGATGATATGTTTTTCATTAATGTATGCTTGCCTATCACGATCTCTCTTTTCTGTACCATTATCGTTAGCTAATTCACTTTATTCCCATTTAATAACATTAAATAACATTACTTAAAAGCAACCATATTAATTTTACTACAGCTACAACCGGGTCTTAACTTTTCTTCAGTTTTATATGTAGAACCAGTCAGTCACTGGTTTTGTAATCAAGCAAAACAATGCTGTGTCATTTCTCGTGTGTTTTAATTTTTCTCACGATATTATTAATGAATTGTATTGTAGCATTTTGCACACATAAACATTAATTCAATAAATAAGACATTCAGTAATAAACAATATTGATCTTTTATCAGTAAGAGAAAGTAAATAGCTGTTTACAGGTGATTACATCGTCCCTCTGCCGTTGTTGAATACGTTCAAACGTCGAAATTCAAGTTTCACCGTCAAAATTTTTATTTATTTATTTTTTTTGTGTGTTCCAATAAAATACATTAAATTAAAAACTTCGCCGAAATTTGAGAAGCACTATACGACATTTATCCTTCAATATGTCTTCAAAGAGACCGCCAGCGCAGAGAAAATTAATTAATTGTGATATTTGAGCATAAAGCACAAGTCACTATCTATCCAAGAAGATTGATTTCCGCCAGTCCAACAATTTCATAATTCCGGCTTTTGATCAGTCCCAGTTTGCTGAGGACCTAGAGCAGCGGCGACGGCAGCGGCGACGGCGGCGGCGGCGACGGCGGCGGCGAAGCGACAACAACAACAACAACAACAACAACAACAACAACAACAACAACAACAACAACAATAATAATAATAATGCAGTGGTCCCTCTGGTTTAACAAGGCACAATCCGTTCAGCAGGTTTCTCGTTAATGAAATCAAAACCATTGTTTCAATGGGTTTTGGGTAGTGGTTCCAGCTCTTGAAAATTGCTAAAATTCATAAAATGTTAGAAATTGACACTTACTTTGAGGTGTGTATGTAGAAAGAGCTCTGGATGATGATGCTGATGTATTGAATTTTAAGAGGGAGGGTGGAGGTCAAGGGAGAAGAAAGGGAAGTGAAGGTGGAGAAGTATTTTACTGCTTCTT
>NW_024754597.1:0-15276 GCF_018991925.1 Homarus americanus
ATATAACACTTAGTTTTTGAGGTGCTTGGTGTGATGATTGTTCCATATCTGAGGGCCACTATCACTTGCACTGTCTTTCATTCTACAAGCTAACCATTTCACAAGAAAATGCTCTGTTATCACTAACAACCTGTTTTTATCGCCTTTATCATTCATAGCTCGCCTCGCATTTCCATCACTACCGAAATATTTTTAGCCAGCACAATACTCTTCTTGGTCTCCTCTAAGTTCCTCTTAATATTTCGCACTGTAAACTCAGGACAGTTCAATTTCCTCACTTTAAAAGTTCCCAGTCATTCAGGTGGCAAATCACTCCCTGCACCACTTCCCCTAGCCCCCACAAGTAAAAATGCGGAAGCCATTATTGATCACCGACCCTAACAACCACTGGTTATAGTGGCGAAAATCTCACAAGTGGGTGCAGCTCTGTATTTCACTGAGTGTGTGTGAGAGTGAGAGTGAGGCAAACAAATGCTATCATTGATGCGCTCGGACGCTTCCCGCGAAATTTCCGTTATTCAAGAGAATCCAGACGGTATTATCAAAAATGGGTATCTATTGTAACTTACCGTTATTGTCGAAAACGTTATTGTGGAAGTCGTTATTGGCGAGAACCTACTGTATATACATACTTTACAGTGGAGTTGATATACATAAATATGATAAGGGAGGGAAGCAGTACAACTTGGGTTGTATTAAGGTGGAACAAGAGGACAGACCTGTCGGAATTATGTCAAGTTGGCAAATATATTAATTGCAATGTTAATTTCTATCTATATACATGATAATTTGTGATAAACGGTTTTGGTGGTAAAATAAAAGCATGAATATAGAGAAGGTATTACAAAAAATATTAATACTTAGATAATATTTTAAAAACCAATATTATATCCTATTTTTTAACAAAGACAGCGTGTTTCCCCAGAATGATTAACCTGTCCATTTTGAGACTTAGACTTTTTGTAAAGAAAAATTTTCACCAGCTTAGTCGGTAAAGTTGGAACATGAGGTATGAGAACCCATCTATGGAAACAACAGATAGCACACACAGCGCCACGAATATTATTGATATGTGGTGCGTTATTATAAATTTCATATAATTTTTTGTTCCTTCATTAGAAAATTCGGCCAGTGCCTCCTCCTCAAGGGAGGTGGATGTCTCATCCTCAAGGCGGGAGGGTGTCTCATCCTCAAGGCGAGAGGGTGTGTCCTCCTCAATATCGAAGGGTGTCTCCTCCTCATTGTGAGAGAGTAGACTCGCCCTCATTGTGGTAGGGTTGTTCCTCCAAGACGGTTGAGGGTTACTTATCCTCTATGCGGGATGCTGCTTAATCAATAAAGCATTAGGTTCCTCCTCCTCAACATTAGGTGTCTCCTCAATATGGAAGGGTGTTTCCTCCTCACTGTGAGAGAGTAGACTCGCCCTCATTGTGGTAGGGTTGTTCCTCCAAGACGGTTGAGGGTTACTTATCCTCTATGCGGGATGCTGCTTAATCAATAAAGCATTAGGTTCCTCCTCCTCAACATTAGGTGTCTCCTCAATATGGAAGGGTGTTTCCTCCTCACTGTGAGAGAGTAGACTCGCCCTCATTGTGGTAGGGTTGTTCCTCCAAGACGGTTGAGGGTTACTTATGCTCTATGCGAGATGCTGCTTAATCAATAAAGCATTAGGTTCCTCCTCCTCAACATTAGGTGTCTCCTCAATATGGAAGGGTGTTTCCTCCTCACTGTGAGAGAGTAGACTCGCCCTCATTGTGGTAGGGTTGTTCCTCCAAGACGGTAGAGGGTTACTTATCCTCTATGCGGGATGCTGCTTAATCAATAAAGCATTAGGTTCCTCCTCCTCAACATGGGGTGTCTCCTTCTCACTATGAGAAGGTGTGTCCTCGCTGTGGGAAGGTGTCTCCTTCTCACTGTGGGAGGGTGTCGTCTTCTCACTGTGGGAGGGTGTCTCCTTCTCACTGCGGGAGGGTGTCTCCTTTTCACTGTGGGAGGGTGTCTCCTCCTCACTGTGGGAGGTTGTCTCCTCACTGTGGGAGGGTGTCTCCTTCTCACTGCGGGAGGGTGTCTCCTTTTCACTGTGGGAGGGTGTCTCGTCACTGTGGGAGGGTTCTTAATTTTGTAATGGTACCAATTTAAACCCAAAAGAATTTGCTATTTGATTTCTTTGCTCCACAGTCAGTAGCGTGCTTGTATACCAATGCAAATAATATGCATTTTCAGGGGGAATGTCAATACTCCAGCGGGGAGTATCCCTTGTTTGACACAACAATACAAGATAAACGAGAATTACTTTTATCGTAACCATTTTCAAATTTTGCTTCGCAGCATACAATAAAAACCTACCAGATAAATGACCAAATCTCGGTACTGTTCACAGTTTTTTAAAGTTAGGTTGGAGCTTTGCAAATTTTTTTGAAAAAGATGAGAAATGAAAAACACAAATGGGTTATCTTAGAAGTGTAGATGATGTTGTGTAGTGTATATAATGATGGTGTAGTTGATATAGTGTAGATGATGGTGTATAGATGATGATGTAATGTAGATGATGATGTAGTGTAGATGATGGTGTAGTTGACGTAGTGTAGATGATGGTAATAGATGATGATGTAGTGTAGATGATGGTGTAGCTGATGTAGTGTAGATGGTGGAATATAGATGATGATGTAGTGTAGATGATGGTGTAGTTTATGTAGTGTAGATGATGGTATATAGATGATGATGTAGTGTAGATGATGGTGTAGTTGATGTAATGTAGATGATGGTGTAGTTGATGTAGTGTAGTTGATGGTGTAGTTGATGTACTGTAGATGATGGTGTAGTTGATGTAGTGTAGATGATGGTGTAGTTGATGTAGTGTAGAAGATGGTGTAGTTGATGTAGTGTAGATGGTGGTGTAGTTGATGTAGTGTAGATGATGGTGTAGTTGATGTAGTGTAGATGATGGTGTAGTTGATGTAGTGTAGATGGTGGTGTAGTTGTGTAGTGTAGATGGTGGTGTAGTTGATGTACTGTAGATGGTGGTGTAGTTGATGTAGTGTAGATGGTGGTGTAGTTGATGTAGTGTAGATGGTGGTGTAGTTGATGTACTGTAAATGGTGGTGTAGTTGATGTAGTGTAGATGGTGGTGTAGTTGATGTACTGTAGATGGTTGTGTAGTTGTGTAGTGTAGATGGTGGTGTAGTTGATGTAGTGTAGATGGTGGTGTAGTTGTGTAATGTAGATGGTGGTGTAGTTGATGTAGTGAAGATGGTGGTGTAGTTGATGTAGTGTAGATGGTGGTGTAGTTCATGTAGCTTAATTGATAGTGTAGGTTATTCCAAAAGTTCACAATTCGCACTTTAAACAATTTAAATCTGATACACACATACACACACACACACACACACACACACACACACACACACACACACACACACACACACACACACACACACACACACACACACACACACACACACACACTTGTATCACTGGTATTTACTGGCACCAGTTTTGATTTTGTTATACTGTATGGTACTCAAGCACTCCTATGTCTGTTATTCAAATTTCCTCAGCAGTTGCTGGTATCACTATAGGTTGTCTTAAACTAGTCTCCCACACTTTCCTCTCATCGTCCTGTGGACAGTAAATTACATAAGAACATAAGAGCATAAGAAAATAAGGAGTCTGCAATAGGCCGGTTGGCCTGTGCATGGCAGCTCCTGTCGAGAGTTACTACCACTCTCTATCATCCATGAATCTATCTAGCCTCCTTTTGAAACTTTCCAGAGTTCCCGCACTTACTACAAAGTTGCTAAGCTTGTTCCACTCGTCCACCACCCTATTTGTGAACCAGTTTCTTCCTATCTCCCTCCTAAACCTAAACTTATCCAACTTGAATCCGTTGCTCCGAGTCCTATCCTGCTCGGATATTATAAGAACTTTATCTATATCCCCTTTATTGATTCCTTTCACCCACTTAAATACTTCTATCATATCTCCCCGCACTCTTCGTCTTTCTAGGGAATGCAAGTTAAGTTTCTTTAACCTATCCTGATATGGAAGGTTTCTAAGTCCCGGAATCATTTTTGTCATTCTTCGCTGCACCGACTCTAGTGAATTTATATCCATTCTATAATAGGGGCACCAGAACTGAACCGCATAATTGAGGTGCGGCCTGACTAGCGCAAGATATAGTTGCAATAAGACCTCTGCACTCTTGTTACTTACACTTCTAGATATAAAACCCAATACTCTGTTTGCCTTTTTTCGAACATTAACGCACTGTTTTCTAGGCCGTAGGTCCGGGCTTACAAGTACCCCTAGGTCTCTTTCACAAGTCGACTTCTCTAGGTTGATGTTGTTAAGGCTGTATACATTATCAGTATTTGTTCTTCCAATATTAAGTACGCTGCACTTGCTGGTGTTGAATTTCATTTGCCATTTTTCAGACCACCCCTGCAGTTTATTTAGATCTTCCTGTAATGCATTTGCATCCTGCCCTGAATTAATTTGCCGCCCTATTTTGGTGTCATCCGCAATCTTGCTTATATCACTGCTGATCCCAATATCTAGATCGTTTATGTAGATTATGAACAAGAATGGGCCTAGTTCTGACCCATAGGGAACCCCACTGGTTACATGGCCCCACTCATATTTAACACCGTCTACGCTGACCCTCTGCGTTCCATCGGTGAGCCATGATTTTATCCAATTTAAAACTTCCCCCTCGATACCATGAGCCTTAATTTTTCTCAGAAGCCTCTGATGCGGTACTCTGTCAAATGCTTTGCTAAAGTCTAAGTAAATAACATCGTAATTTTCGTCATTATCTACTACCCCGAAGACTTACCTAAAAAACGTTAGCAGATTTGTTAGACAAGATTTTCCCTTTGTAAACCCATGTTGAGAGTCGTAGATTAATTTGCTTTTCTCTAGATGCGATCGGATGCTATCTGCTATAATTGATTCAAGAAATTTCCCCACTACTGACGTCAAACTGATCGGCCGGTAATTTGACGCTGATACTCTGTCTCCCTTTTTGAATATGGGTACTACATTTGCCTGTTTCCACAAGTCTGGCACAACTCCAGTGTCTAATGATTTTGTAAATAAGTTTACGAGGGGTCCGCTAATCTGTTCCCTACACTCTTTCAAGACTCGAGGGAAAATTTCATCCGGCCCTGGGGATTTTGTTTTCTTTAGTTTATTTATCTTCTTAAGAACATCCTCCTTTCTGATAGTGATATTCTTTAATTTCTCTTCTTCCTTTCCATTAAATATCAGTTCCACCTCTGGAATTTCATCGCAAATTTCTTCTGTGAAAACTGATAAGAAGTAGCTGTTCAATGCTTTGCTTATTTCTTCACTGCCATTTATCACTACTCCCCTCCCTGACTTTAAAGGCCCAACTTTGTCCTTGACCTTTGTCCTATATAGCTGGAAAAATCCCTTGGGATTCGCCTTGGATTCTCTTGCTATTTTGATTTCATAGTCTCTCTTTGCTTTCCTTACATGTTTCTTAACATTCCTAGATAGTTCATTATACCTATTTCTGAGCTGCTCCTCCCCTCCCTTTAATTTCTTATAAATTCCTTTCTTTATTCCTATGTCACGTTTAAGTTTTCTGGTCATCCACCTTGGCTCATTCTTATTTGACCTAATTTTTCTGTATGGTATATTTTGTTCTTGTGCTTTATGTAGTATAATAGAGAATATATTATAGTCATGATCAATTGTTGTGTCATCTATGACCTCACCCCTTCCTACTGGTGACTGACGTGACTGTTCCCAGGTGACCTCACCTAGGTACCTTCTTAACCCCTGATAATCCGCCAACCGAAAGTTTGGGACTCTTACCATATTGTCATTGTTTTTTGTTTCCCAATTTAGGGTGAACCTGATTTCTCTGTGATCACTGTTACCTAGTTCTTCCCCTACTGTGATATCTCTGATAATATTTTCTTTATTTGTTAATACTAGGTCTAATATATTGTCACCTCTAGTAGGTTCTGTAATTAGTTGTTTCAAAAAATTGTCCTGTACTGCGTCTAGGAAGTCTTCAGATTCATAGTCACCTACAATGTTGTCCCAGTCAATATTTCTGAAGTTGAAATCTCCCATAATGCACAGGTTGTTATATTTTGCTGCCCTACTCATTTCCTGCCGTATAGGCTGAGCTGCTTCTTTCCCAAGACTTGGGGGCCTGTAAATCACTCCCATAATTAGTTTTTTTCTTCCTTCCGTGATTTCTACCCATACAGACTTAGTTCCTATTTCACCCTTTATTGAATTATTAATACAACATTTTAATGTATCCTTGACGAAGAGTGCGGCCCCTCCCCCTTCCTACCTTCCCCGTCCTTGTGAAAAAGGTTGTACCCTTCTATGTGGTACTCTGATAAAAAAATTTTGCTCGTCAGATTCATCCACGTTTCGGTGATTGCTATGACGTCTACATTCTCGGTACATACAACCGCTCCCAGCAAGTCTATTTTATTTCTAACGCTCCTACTGTTTGTATAGTATACATTTAAACCTACTCTTCCCAGGTCCTGTTTTACCCCTTGTCCTGAGTAACCAATTTTACTTCCCAGGACCTGCTTGTTTTTTGACTCCCACTTTCCCCGACCTCTCTCTACTGGCGAAACCCCCCCCCCCTTTGGAGTGACAATTTCACGCTCCAGGGATGCAGACAACTTCTTTACCCCTGCATGAGACAAGTGCACTCCGTCACCACTGTACAGGTAGTCATTGCCTTAGAATCGTTGCCAGCTATCAATGAATGCCTAACCATTGTTTGCACAATGTTTTTCCAGTCGGCAATTTATAGCAATTGCCCTGGACAGCCATTCACGACCAACCCCTCTTCTAGGCAAGACACCACATACTATCGGGATCCCTCCCCTATCTCTAATCTTCCCCAGCGCCTCCCTATACCTCTTGAAAGGTTCCTCACTCCTAACCTTTCCTATGTCGTTTCCTCCCACACTAAGACACACTACTGGATTGGTACCCTCCCCTGACAAAACCCTATCTATCCTCTCAGCTACATGCCCTATCCCAGCCCCAGGAAAACACACCCTAGTCCTACGTTTCCTATCTCTTTCACAAAAAGTCGTATCTAAAAACCTCACCTGGCTGTCCCCAACTACCACGACCTTACCTCTGGGCAGGGTTTGTACAACTGCCCTTTCCTCTCCCTGCACCACACTTTCCTGCCTCTTCTCTTCCCCGCCAGCTTCCTCCAGCACCTGGTAGGGGTTACTACACTGCACACCCTGGTCAGCTTTCCTGAGTCTGACCCTAGTCCCCTTGGAGACAACTACTCTCCACGCCTGCTCCTCCTTCGCAGGTGTCCTGATAGGCAGGACACCTACCTGAAGGAGTTCAGTCCTGAGGGCTTCATTTTCCCCCTTTAGAGTGTCAATCTCACTCCTCAACTGCCCCAGCTGCCCCAACTGCTCCAGCTGGAATAGTACACATTGCATGGTGGTAATGAGAACATATCTGTTTCCACGGTTATCACTTCGATATTTATTTATTTTATTTTAATTTTCTTACATTTATATTCTAAGTACAGTAAGCTCTCACCAATAACGTTTAATAGGTGCCTGAAAAACACCGTTATTAGCGAAAACGTTATTTGTGTGACATTAAAATACATGTAAAAAGGGTTTATTGGTGCCGATGCCACAAGAATTTCACCCATTTTTTCCCCTTGAAGCCCTCCTAACACTTTTTGTTAGCTGAAATAAAAAGAATTGCTAGTCAATCATCAAAATAAAGAGTTTGAGTAATATAACACTTAGTTTTTGAGGTGCTTGGTGTGATGATTGTTCCATATCTGAGGGCCACTATCACTTGCACTGTCTTTCATTCTACAAGCTAACCATTTCACAAGAAAATGCTCTGTTATCACTAACAACCTGTTTTTATCGCCTTTATCATTCATAGCTCGCCTCGCATTTCCATCACTACCGAAATATTTTTAGCCAGCACAATACTCTTCTTGGTCTCCTCTAAGTTCCTCTTAATATTTCGCACTGTAAACTCAGGACAGTTCAATTTCCTCACTTTAAAAGTTCCCAGTCATTCAGGTGGCAAATCACTCCCTGCACCACTTCCCCTAGCCCCCACAAGTAAAAATGCGGAAGCCATTATTGATCACCGACCCTAACAACCACTGGTTATAGTGGCGAAAATCTCACAAGTGGGTGCAGCTCTGTATTTCACTGAGTGTGTGTGAGAGTGAGAGTGAGGCAAACAAATGCTATCATTGATGCGCTCGGACGCTTCCCGCGAAATTTCCGTTATTCAAGAGAATCCAGACGGTATTATCAAAAATGGGTATCTATTGTAACTTACCGTTATTGTCGAAAACGTTATTGTGGAAGTCGTTATTGGCGAGAACCTACTGTATATACATACTTTACAGTGGAGTTGATATACATAAATATGATAAGGGAGGGAAGCAGTACAACTTGGGTTGTATTAAGGTGGAACAAGAGGACAGACCTGTCGGAATTATGTCAAGTTGGCAAATATATTAATTGCAATGTTAATTTCTATCTATATACATGATAATTTGTGATAAACGGTTTTGGTGGTAAAATAAAAGCATGAATATAGAGAAGGTATTACAAAAAATATTAATACTTAGATAATATTTTAAAAACCAATATTATATCCTATTTTTTAACAAAGACAGCGTGTTTCCCCAGAATGATTAACCTGTCCATTTTGAGACTTAGACTTTTTGTAAAGAAAAATTTTCACCAGCTTAGTCGGTAAAGTTGGAACATGAGGTATGAGAACCCATCTATGGAAACAACAGATAGCACACACAGCGCCACGAATATTATTGATATGTGGTGCGTTATTATAAATTTCATATAATTTTTTGTTCCTTCATTAGAAAATTCGGCCAGTGCCTCCTCCTCAAGGGAGGTGGATGTCTCATCCTCAAGGCGGGAGGGTGTCTCATCCTCAAGGCGAGAGGGTGTGTCCTCCTCAATATCGAAGGGTGTCTCCTCCTCATTGTGAGAGAGTAGACTCGCCCTCATTGTGGTAGGGTTGTTCCTCCAAGACGGTTGAGGGTTACTTATCCTCTATGCGGGATGCTGCTTAATCAATAAAGCATTAGGTTCCTCCTCCTCAACATTAGGTGTCTCCTCAATATGGAAGGGTGTTTCCTCCTCACTGTGAGAGAGTAGACTCGCCCTCATTGTGGTAGGGTTGTTCCTCCAAGACGGTTGAGGGTTACTTATCCTCTATGCGGGATGCTGCTTAATCAATAAAGCATTAGGTTCCTCCTCCTCAACATTAGGTGTCTCCTCAATATGGAAGGGTGTTTCCTCCTCACTGTGAGAGAGTAGACTCGCCCTCATTGTGGTAGGGTTGTTCCTCCAAGACGGTTGAGGGTTACTTATGCTCTATGCGAGATGCTGCTTAATCAATAAAGCATTAGGTTCCTCCTCCTCAACATTAGGTGTCTCCTCAATATGGAAGGGTGTTTCCTCCTCACTGTGAGAGAGTAGACTCGCCCTCATTGTGGTAGGGTTGTTCCTCCAAGACGGTAGAGGGTTACTTATCCTCTATGCGGGATGCTGCTTAATCAATAAAGCATTAGGTTCCTCCTCCTCAACATGGGGTGTCTCCTTCTCACTATGAGAAGGTGTGTCCTCGCTGTGGGAAGGTGTCTCCTTCTCACTGTGGGAGGGTGTCGTCTTCTCACTGTGGGAGGGTGTCTCCTTCTCACTGCGGGAGGGTGTCTCCTTTTCACTGTGGGAGGGTGTCTCCTCCTCACTGTGGGAGGTTGTCTCCTCACTGTGGGAGGGTGTCTCCTTCTCACTGCGGGAGGGTGTCTCCTTTTCACTGTGGGAGGGTGTCTCGTCACTGTGGGAGGGTTCTTAATTTTGTAATGGTACCAATTTAAACCCAAAAGAATTTGCTATTTGATTTCTTTGCTCCACAGTCAGTAGCGTGCTTGTATACCAATGCAAATAATATGCATTTTCAGGGGGAATGTCAATACTCCAGCGGGGAGTATCCCTTGTTTGACACAACAATACAAGATAAACGAGAATTACTTTTATCGTAACCATTTTCAAATTTTGCTTCGCAGCATACAATAAAAACCTACCAGATAAATGACCAAATCTCGGTACTGTTCACAGTTTTTTAAAGTTAGGTTGGAGCTTTGCAAATTTTTTTGAAAAAGATGAGAAATGAAAAACACAAATGGGTTATCTTAGAAGTGTAGATGATGTTGTGTAGTGTATATAATGATGGTGTAGTTGATATAGTGTAGATGATGGTGTATAGATGATGATGTAATGTAGATGATGATGTAGTGTAGATGATGGTGTAGTTGACGTAGTGTAGATGATGGTAATAGATGATGATGTAGTGTAGATGATGGTGTAGCTGATGTAGTGTAGATGGTGGAATATAGATGATGATGTAGTGTAGATGATGGTGTAGTTTATGTAGTGTAGATGATGGTATATAGATGATGATGTAGTGTAGATGATGGTGTAGTTGATGTAATGTAGATGATGGTGTAGTTGATGTAGTGTAGTTGATGGTGTAGTTGATGTACTGTAGATGATGGTGTAGTTGATGTAGTGTAGATGATGGTGTAGTTGATGTAGTGTAGAAGATGGTGTAGTTGATGTAGTGTAGATGGTGGTGTAGTTGATGTAGTGTAGATGATGGTGTAGTTGATGTAGTGTAGATGATGGTGTAGTTGATGTAGTGTAGATGGTGGTGTAGTTGTGTAGTGTAGATGGTGGTGTAGTTGATGTACTGTAGATGGTGGTGTAGTTGATGTAGTGTAGATGGTGGTGTAGTTGTGTAATGTAGATGGTGGTGTAGTTGATGTAGTGTAGATGGTGGTGTAGTTGATGTAGTGTAGATGGTGGTGTAGTTGTGTAGTGTAGATGGTGGTGTAGTTGATGTACTGTAGATGGTGGTGTAGTTGATGTAGTGTAGATGGTGGTGTAGTTGATGTAGTGTAGATGGTGGTGTAGTTGATGTACTGTAAATGGTGGTGTAGTTGATGTAGTGTAGATGGTGGTGTAGTTGATGTACTGTAGATGGTTGTGTAGTTGTGTAGTGTAGATGGTGGTGTAGTTGATGTAGTGTAGATGGTGGTGTAGTTGTGTAATGTAGATGGTGGTGTAGTTGATGTAGTGAAGATGGTGGTGTAGTTGATGTAGTGTAGATGGTGGTGTAGTTCATGTAGCTTAATTGATAGTGTAGGTTATTCCAAAAGTTCACAATTCGCACTTTAAACAATTTAAATCTGATACACACACACACACACACACACACACACACACACACACACACACACACACACACACACACACACACACACACACACTTGTATCACTGGTATTTACTGGCACCAGTTTTGATTTTGTTATACTGTATGGTACTCAAGCACTCCTATGTCTGTTATTCAAATTTCCTCAGCAGTTGCTGGTATCACTATAGGTTGTCTTAAACTAGTCTCCCACACTTTCCTCTCATCGTCCTGTGGACAGTAAATTACATAAGAACATAAGAGCATAAGAAAATAAGGAGTCTGCAATAGGCCGGTTGGCCTGTGCATGGCAGCTCCTGTCGAGAGTTACTACCACTCTCTATCATCCATGAATCTATCTAGCCTCCTTTTGAAACTTTCCAGAGTTCCCGCACTTACTACAAAGTTGCTAAGCTTGTTCCACTCGTCCACCACCCTATTTGTGAACCAGTTTCTTCCTATCTCCCTCCTAAACCTAAACTTATCCAACTTGAATCCGTTGCTCCGAGTCCTATCCTGCTCGGATATTATAAGAACTTTATCTATATCCCCTTTATTGATTCCTTTCACCCACTTAAATACTTCTATCATATCTCCCCGCACTCTTCGTCTTTCTAGGGAATGCAAGTTAAGTTTCTTTAACCTATCCTGATATGGAAGGTTTCTAAGTCCCGGAATCATTTTTGTCATTCTTCGCTGCACCGACTCTAGTGAATTTATATCCATTCTATAATAGGGGCACCAGAACTGAACCGCATAATTGAGGTGCGGCCTGACTAGCGCAAGATATAGTTGCAATAAGACCTCTGCACTCTTGTTACTTACACTTCTAGATATAAAACCCAATACTCTGTTTGCCTTTTTTCGAACATTAACGCACTGTTTTCTAGGCCGTAGGTCCGGGCTTACAAGTACCCCTAGGTCTCTTTCACAAGTCGACTTCTCTAGGTTGATGTTGTTAAGGCTGTATACATTATCAGTATTTGTTCTTCCAATATTAAGTACGCTGCACTTGCTGGTGTTGAATTTCATTTGCCATTTTTCAGACCACCCCTGCAGTTTATTTAGATCTTCCTGTAATGCATTTGCATCCTGCCCTGAATTAATTTGCCGCCCTATTTTGGTGTCATCCGCAATCTTGCTTATATCACTGCTGATCCCAATATCTAGATCGTTTATGTAGATTATGAACAAGAATGGGCCTAGTTCTGACCCATAGGGAACCCCACTGGTTATTTATATATGCTTTTAGGCTACGCTGACCTCTGCGTTCCATCAGTGAGCCATGATTTTATCTAATTTAAACTTCCCCTCATTACCATGAGCCTTAATTTTCTCAAGCCTCTGATGCGGTACTCTGTCAAATGCTTTGCTAAAGTCTAAGTAAATAACATCGTAATTTTCGTCATTATCTACTACCCCGAAGACTTACCTAAAAAACGTTAGCAGATTTGTTAGACAAGATTTTCCCTTTGTAAACCCATGTTGAGAGTCGTAGATTAATTTGCTTTTCTCTAGATGCGATCGGATGCTATCTGCTATAATTGATTCAAGAAATTTCCCCACTACTGACGTCAAACTGATCGGCCGGTAATTTGACGCTGATACTCTGTCTCCCTTTTTGAATATGGGTACTACATTTGCCTGTTTCCACAAGTCTGGCACAACTCCAGTGTCTAATGATTTTGTAAATAAGTTTACGAGGGGTCCGCTAATCTGTTCCCTACACTCTTTCAAGACTCGAGGGAAAATTTTATCCGGCCCTGGGGATTTTGTTTTCTTTAGTTTATTTATCTTCTTAAGAACATCCTCCTTTCTGATAGTGATATTCTTTAATTTCTCTTCTTCCTTTCCATTAAATATCAGTTCCACCTCTGGAATTTCATCGCAAATTTCTTCTGTGAAAACTGATAAGAAGTAGCTGTTCAATGCTTTGCTTATTTCTTCACTGCCATTTATCACTACTCCCCTCCCTGACTTTAAAGGCCCAACTTTGTCCTTGACCTTTGTCCTATATAGCTGGAAAAATCCCTTGGGATTCGCCTTGTATTCTCTTGCTATTTTGATTTCATAGTCTCTCTTTTAGCTTTTCCCATGTTTCTTGCTGTTCCTGAATATTCCATTATACCTATTTCTGGCTGTCTCCCCTCCCTTTAATTTCTTATAATTCTTTCTTTATTCTACTTCGTTTAGTTTTTGGTCATCCACCTTGGCTCATTCTTATTTGACCTAATTTTTCTGTATGGTATATTTTGTTCTTGTGCTTTATGTAGTATAATAGAGAATATATTATAGTCATGATCAATTGTTGTGTCATCTATGACCTCACCCCTTCCTACTGGTGACTGACGTGACAGTTCCCAGGTGACCTCACCTAGGTACCTTCTTAACCCCTGATAATCCGCCAACCGAAAGTTTGGGACTCTTACCATATTGTCATTGTTTTGTTTCCCATTTAGGTGTAGACCCTGTTCTCTGTGATCACTGTTACCTAGTTCATAGCCCTACTGTCTCTGATAATATTTTCTTTGTTGTTAATACTAGGTCTAATATATTGTCACCTCTAGTAAGTTCTATAGATAGTTGTTTCAAAAATTGTCTATATTACTGCGTCTGAAGTCTTCAGATTCATAGTCACCTACAATGTTATTACAGTCATGTTTCTGAAGTTGAAAATCTCCCATAATGCACAGATTTTATTTACTATTTTTTGCTGCCCTACTCATTTCCTGCCGTATAGGCTGAGCTGCTTCTTTCCCAAGACTTGGGGGCCTGTAAATCACTCCCATAATTAGTTTTTTTCTTCCTTCCGTGATTTCTACCCATACAGACTTAGTTCCTATTTCACCCTTTATTGAATTATTAATACAACATTTTAATGTATCCTTGACGAAGAGTGCGGCCCCTCCCCCTTCCTACCTTCCCCGTCCTTGTGAAAAAGGTTGTACCCTTCTATGTGGTACTTTGATAAAAAAATTTGCTCGTCAGATTCATCCACGTTTCGGTGATTGCTATGACGTCTACATTCTCGGTACATACAACCGCTCCCAGCAAGTCTATTTTATTTCTAACGCTCCTACTGTTTGTATAGTATACATTTAAACCTACCCTTCCCTGGTCCTGTTTTACCCCTTGTCCTGAGTAACCAATTTTACTTCCCAGGACCAGCTTGTTTTTTGACTCCCACTTACCCCGACCTCTCTCTACTGGCGAAACCCCCCCTTTGGAGTGACAATTTCACGCTCCAGGGATGCAGACAACGTCTTTACCCACGCACGAGACAAGTGTACTTCGTCACGACTGTACAGGTGGTCGTTGCCATAGAATCGTTGCCAGCCATCAATGAATGCCCAACCATTGTTTGCACAATGTTTTTCCAGTCGGCAATTTATAGCAATTGCCCTGGACAGCCATTCACGACCAACCCCTCTTCTAGGCAAGACACCACATACTATCGGGATCCCTCCCCTATCTCTAATCTTCCCCGGCGCCTCCCTATACCTCTTGAAAAGTTCCTCACTCCTAACCTTTCCTATGTCGTTACCTCCCACACTAAGACACACTACTGGATTGGTACCCTCCCCTGACAAAACCCTATCTATCCTCTCAGCTACATGCCCTATCCCAGCCCCAGGAAAACACACCCTAGTCCTACGTTTCCTATCTCTTACACAAAAAGTCCTATCTAAAAACCTCACCTGGCTGTCCCCAACTACCACGACCTTACCTGTGGGCAGGGTTTGTACAACTGCTCTTTCCTCTCCTTGCTTCATACCGTCCTGCCTCTTCTCTTCCTCGCCAGCTTCCTCCAGCACCTGGTAGGGGTTACTACACTCCACACCCTGGTCAGCTTTCCTGAGTCTGACCCTAGTCCCCTTGGAGACAACCACTCTCCACGCCTGCTCCTCCTTCGCAGGTGTCCTGCTAGGCAGGACACCTACCTGAAGGAGTTCAGTCCTGAGGGCTTCATTTTCCCCCTTTAG
>NW_024754598.1:0-10000 GCF_018991925.1 Homarus americanus
TAGAAGAAGGTATTGGTTAGAGGGAGGGGGGAGGGAGGGGAGGGAGGGAGGGGGAGGGGAGGGGAGAGGGGAGGGAGGGGAGGGAGGGGGAGGGAGGGAGGGAGGGGAGGGGAGGGAGGAGGGAGGGGAGGGGGGAGGGAGGGGAGGGGAAGGAGGGGGGGAGGGGAGGGAGGGAGGGAGGGAGCAGGGAGAGAGGGAAGGAGGGGAGGGGAGGGGAGGAGGGAGGGAAGGAGGGAGGGAGGAAGGAGGAGGGAGGGAGAGGGAGGGAAGGAGGAGGGGCAGGGGAGAGGGAGGGAGAGGAAAGAGGGAGGGGGGAGGGAGGGAGGGAGGGAGGGAGTGAAGGAGGGAGGGAGGGAGGAGGGAGGGAAGGAGGGGGGAGGGAGGAGGAGGGAGGAGGGAGGGAAAGAGAGGAAAGGGGGGAGAGGGAGGGTAATCCAACCAGGTATCACTGACTTGGCGTAACAAGGGTTCAACACTTCCACTGAGGATGTTGTGACTTATGACCGTCACCTGTAAAAATCGCATAGGTATGTGACGTCTAATCACACCTATATGGCTGTTATTATTATTATTATTATTATTATTATTATTATTATTATTTTACTATTACTACTACTACTGCTACTACTACTGCTACTACTACTACTGCTACTACTACTACTGCTACTACTACTACCGTATTTATCATTTCTACAACAATTCCAACAACCATTACCACCACTACCACCATGAAATAGTAACCAAGGCCACTAATTACAAGTGTGTCAGGAGGCAGTAGGCAAGCCAGGGTCACGTGCCAGGGTCACGTGCCAAGCCAGGGGTCACGTGCCAAAGGAGTCACGTGCCAAGCCAGTCACGTGCTAAGCCAGGTGTCATGTGCTAAAAGGTCACGTGCCAGCCAGGGTCACGTGTGCCCAGGACCATGCCAAGCCAGGATTCACGTGTCAAGCCAGGGACCACGCCAAGCCAGGGACCATGCTAAGCCAGGGTCACGTGTCAAGCCAGGTGTCACGTGCTGCCAGGTGTCCTGTGCCGCCAGGGAGTCACGCTGCCAGGGTTCAGACACCCTCAGTAAACAGAGGCTTTTCACCTATTTCACCATTTTCCCACAATTATTACAACCTCTATAACGGACTTCACTCTATAACGGACTTTGACCTCTATAACGGACCCTGGCTATAACGGACTTCTCTCTATAACGGACTTTGACCTCTATAACGGACCCTTAATATAACAGACTTCTCTATAACAGATTTTGACCTCTATAACGGACCCTGATATAACAGATTCTTCTAACGGACTTGGCTATAACGGACTTTTCTCTATAAAGTCCGTTAACCAATCGTAAACACAGAATTTACATAATTTGGCAACCCTAAACATCAACCAATCATAAACGAGAAGAATTTACACCATTTGGCAGCCCTGTAAACATCAACCAATCATAAACCAGAATTTACACCATTTGGCAACCCTGTAAACATCAACCAATCATAAACAAAAGAATTTACAACATTTGGCATCCTGTAAACATCAACCAATCATAAACCAAAGAATTTTACACCATTTGGCAACCCTAAACATCAACCAATCATAAACAAAAGAATTTACACTCATTTGGCAGCCCTGTAAGCATCAACCAATCACAAACAAAAGAATTTACACCATTTGGCAACCTGTAAGCATCAACCAATCATAAACGAAAGAATTTGCACCATTTGGCAACCCTGTAAACATAAACCAATCATAAACGAAAGAATTTACACCATTTGGCAACCCTGTAAACATCAACTCAATCACAAACAAAAGAATTTACACCATTTGGCAACCCTATACATAAACCAATCGTAAACGAAAGAATTTACACCATTTGGCAACCCTGTAAACATCAACCAATCATAAACGAAAGAATTTACACCATTGGCAACCCTGTAAACATAAACCAATCATAAACGAAAGAATTTACACCATTTGGCAACCCTGTAAACATCAACCAATCACAAACAAAAGAATTTACACCATTTGGCAGCCCTGTAAGCATAAACCAATCATAAACGAAAGAATTTACACCATTTGGCAACCTAAAACATCAACCAATCACAAACAAAAGGAATTTACACCATTTGGGCAACCTGTAAACATCAACCAATCATAAACAAAAGAATTTACACCATTTGCAAACCCTGTAAACATCAACCAATCATAAACAAAAGAATTTACACCATTTGGCAACCCTGTAACTCTTAACCAATCATATTCCCAGACCTCAAGACGACATTTGGCAACCGCGCACACCTCCTCCTGGGATCAGCTGATTTCGATAAACAAACTCACAAATGATCACGTGACCAGACTACTACTGCCTACCCCTACTACACCTTCAATTGTTCACGGTTATATAGCCCTGGTGTTGTTATTGTTGTTGTTATTGTTGTTGTTATTGTTGTTATTGTTGTTATTATTGTTGCTGTTATTGTTATTATTGTTGTTGTGTTATTGTTATTGTTGTTGTTATTGTTATTATTGTTGTTATTGTTATTATTGTTGTTATTCTTGTTCCTCTATTATTATTACCAAAACGTCAACATACATTACCCCATATTCGTACACACCATCACCATCACCACCATCATTATTACAACATTAAAATATCCCCACATCCTCCGGGGTTAAGAGAGTACGACCCAGAGTACGGGAAAGAACTCAGCTTGATTACGTGTGTGTGCGGATATCTCACGGTGTTCAGAAACGTTCAATATTGTCGAAAAAATTCGGCTATTTCCCGAGTCCTTGGTCCATGTGTACTGAAGTTGACGGCTGAGTACATTGTTTCATGGCATATGTACTCAGCCTAGAGTACTCTGGTTTGTGCCTCCTCCTCCTCCCCTTATCACCATTTCCAATTTTATTCCTGAAGCCAATTATCTGTCTATTCTATACACAAGTACCAGGTATTTCAGCCAATTTAACGCCAATTTGTTGCGCCAATATCGCCAAAAATCAGATTAAGTCTTTTTAAATGGGCCAATTTACGCACCAATTTCACCCATTTTTTCTCTTTGTGTACAGTGTGTGTGTGTGTGTGTATAATAATAATAATAATAATAATTAACGGTTTATTTAAGCAGCCATAAGGCTGAAAAATATACAGTTACATATTTGGGAATGGGTTACGAATTACAAATAATATACAAGTGACATAAGTGACACAAATAAGACATAATAACTAGATGGGGAAAAGCTCAAACTACAGTTCATTTCAACATAGTGACAGTGTAAGGATAGTGTTTATCTGAGTGAATACACTGATTTATTACAAGTTATTGATAATCTTTACAATGGTTGGGACTGGGCTGTTCTATAGCGATCAGTTCGTGCACGTATGGGCTGGATGCGGTTGTGGTGTCGAACAGCAATTCTCGACAAGGATCTCAGGTGGTAGTAGGAGCCGGTGTCGGGATGGTGTAGAAGCTCTTACCAAATTTGCAGATGAGGTCGTGGTGATGGTCATGAGAGAGTCGAAAGGGTCAGTGTGTTGAGCGCTTGATATGGGTGTGTGTGTGTCCCCCTCTCTCTGTCTCAACCCACAGAAACTAGAACACACACACACACACACACACACACACACACACACACACACTATGGTCCTAAGGTAGCAATATAAGTCACTCAACCATCAAGGTTACGCCACTAATACAACAAGTCATTCCCCACACACACACACACACACACACACACACACACATGAGAATTAAAGGCTCAAGGCCGCCCGCCCACCCACTCCTGTTATCGGTGGGCGGAGGGCAAGTGTCACATACCCCCGCCAGACCACCCCGACACACCCCAGCCCACACGACACATCCCAGCACACCACGACACATCCCAGCACACCACGACACAGTACCTGTACACTGGACACAGTACTCCACACTGTAACATTGTACCTGTACACTGTAACACAGCACTGCACTGTAACAGTACCTATACACTGTAACACTGTACCTGTACCAACACAGTACCTGTACACTGTAACACAGCACCTGCACTGTAACAGTACCTATACACTGTAACAGGAGCACCTGTACACTGTAACATTGTACCTGCACACTGTAACACAGCACCTGCACTGTAACAGTACCTATACAATTGTAACACAGTACCAGTGCCTGTAACATTGTACCTGTACACTATAACACAGTACCTGCACTGTAACACTACCTGTACACTGTAACACTGTACCTGTACACTGAAACACAGTACCTGCATACTGTAACACTGTACCTGTACACTGTAACACTACCTGTACACTGTAACACTGTACCTGTACACTGTAACACAGTACCTGCACACTGTAACACTGTACCTGTACACTGTAACACTGTACCTGTACACTGTATCTGTACACTGTACCTGTACACTGTAACACTGTACCTGTACACTGTAACACAGTACCTGCACACTGTACTGTACCTGTACACTGTAAACTGTACCTGTATTATGGATACAGCCAGGACACTGTAACACTGTACCTGTACACTATAACACTACCTGTACACTGTAACACAGTGACCTGTACTTATGGATACAGCCAGGACACTGTAAGACTGTATCTGTACACTGTAACACTGTACCTGTACACTGTAACACTGTACCTGTACTTATGGATACAGCCAGGACACTAACACTGTATCTGTACACTATAAACACTGTACCTGTACACTGTAACACAGTACCTGTACTTATGGATACAGCCAGACACTGTAAGACTGTACCTGTACACTGTAACACTGTACCTGTACACTGTAATACAGTACCTGTACTTATGGATACGGTCAGTACACTGTAACACTGTACCTGTACTTATGGGTAGTAGTACACTGCATTAACACTGTACCTGTACACTGTAACACAGTACCTGTACTTATAGATACGGTCAGTACACTGTAACACAGTACCTGTACTTATGGATACGGTCAGTACACTGTAACACTGTACCTGTACACTGTAACACTGTACCTGCACTTATGGATACGGTCAGTACACTGTAACACTGTACATGTACTTATGGGTATAGTCAGTACACTGTAACACTGTACCTGTACACTGTAACACAGTACCTGTACTTATGGATACGTCAGTACACTGTAACACTGTACCTGTATACTGTAACACAGTACCTGTACTTATGGATACGGTCAGTACACTGTAACACTGTACCTGTACACTGTAACACTGTACATGTACTTTGTATGGCAGTCAGTACACTATAACACTGTACCTGTACACTGTAACACAGTACCTGTACTATGGATACGGTCAGTACACTGTAACACTGTACCTGTACACTGTAACACTGTACCTGTACTTATGAATACAGCCAGGACACTGTAAGACTGTACCTGTACACTGTACCTGTACTTATGGATACAGCCAGGACACTGTAACACTGTACCTGCACACTGCAACACTGTACCTGAACTTATGGGGTATAGTCAGTACACTATAACACTGTACCTGTACTTATGGGGTATAGTCAGTACACTATAACACTGTACCTGTACTTATGGGTATAGTCAGTACACTATAACACTGTACCTGTACACGTAACACTGTACCTGGGTACTTTGGATACGGTCAGTACACTGTAACACTGTACCTATGTATTGGTACAGGACACAACACTGTACCTGTCACTGTAACACAGTACCTGTACTTATGGATACGGTCAGTACACTGTAACACTGTACCTGTACACTGTAACACTGTACCTGTACTTTATGGGTATATCAGTACACTGTAACACTGTATCTGCACTTTGGGGATACAGGCAGGACAATTATAACACTGTACCTGTACTTATGGATACAGGCAGACACTGTAACACTGTACCTGTACTTGTGGGTATAGTCAGTACACTATAACACTGTACCTGTACACTGTAACACAGTACCTGTATCTTATGGATACGTTCAGTACACTGTAACACTGTACCTGTACATCTGCAACACTGTACCTGTACTTATGGGTATAGTCAGTACACTATAACACTGTACCTGTACTTTTGGGCAGTGTCAGTACACTATAACACTGTACCTGTACTTTATGGGTATAGTCAGTACACTATAACACTGTACCTGTACTTATGGGTATAGTCAGTACACTATAACACTGTACCTGCAATGTACCTGTATTTATGGAAGGCAGTGACACTGTAACACTGTACCTGGGTACTTATGGGTAGTCAGTACACTGTAACACTGTACCTGTACACTGTAACACTGTACCTGTACTTATGGATACAGCCAGACACTGTAACACTGTACCTGTACACCGTAACACTGTACATGTACTTATGGATGTTGCGCGGGACACTGTAACACTGTACCTGTACTTATGGGTATAGTCAGTACACTGTAACACTGTACCTGTACACTGTAACACTGTACTGTTGATACAGTCAGGACACTGTAACACTGTACTCCTGTACTTATGGGTATAGTCAGTACACTGTAACACTGTACCTGAACTGTACCTACTTATGGGTATAGTCAGTACACTGTAACACTGTACCTGTACTTATGGATACAGTCAGTACACTATAACACTGTACCTGTACTTATGGGATACAGGCAGTGACACTGTAACACTGTACCTGTACTTATGGATACAGTCAGTACACTATAACACTGTACCTGTATGGATACAGTCAGTACACTATAACACTGTACCTGTACTTATGGATACAGGCAGGACACGTAACACTGTACCTGTACTTATGGATACAGTCAGTACACTGTAACACTGTACCTGTACTTATGGATACAGTCAGTACACTATAACACTGTACCTGTACTTATGATACAGGCAGGACACTGTAACACTGTACCTGTACTTATGAGTACAGTCAGTACACTGTAACACTGTACCTGTACTTTGATACAGTCAGTACACTGTAACACTGCCTGTACTTATGGGTATAGTCAGTACACTGTAACACTGTACCTGTACACTGTAACACTGTACCTGTACTGCGATACAGCTGCAGACACTGTAACACTGTACCTGTACACTGTAACTGACATAATGGATACAGGCAGTGACACTGTAACACTGTACCTGTATCATGGGTATAGTCAGTACTGTAACACTGTACCTGTACACTGTAACACTGTACCTGTACTTATGGGTATAGTCAGTACACTGTAACACTGTACCTGTACTTACACTCTGAATCTAATTAACAGGTGGTATAGAGTTCTTAATACAGGTTATTACTATTAACGACCCTACTATATAAGACCACTCACTGAACGAGACAAGTAGCACATTAACCTAACCTTGCTTAACCTAACTAACTTAACCTAACCTGCTAACCTAACCTAACCTTGCTTAACCTAACCCATGTCTTAACCCCAACCTGCTTAACCTAACCTAACCTTGCTTAACCTAACCTAACCTTGCTTAACCTAACCTAACCTTGCTCGGACACTTATGGCCAAACATTGTAATTAAGACTTGTTTAATTATGGCCAAATTGTATTCTGTGGCCACAACATCGGCTCTGTGGCCAAGAATCTATATGGTCACCTAGCTTGTTGCCAGTTAACCACTGTGGCCAGTTAACCTTTGTAATTACCTCTGTGGCCAAGAACTAATCTCCATGGCCAAGGAATTTCAATGAGTGAGAGCTATTATGGCCAATTACCCCTGTGGGCTAGTCAGTGTTACCAGGAGGAGGGCCACACCTCAAGGGCAGGAGGAGGGAAGAGTTCACACACAAGTCAATATATCCAAGTTTTATTTACATATATAAGTTTATGAGACAACACTGAGGTGGTCACACGGTTACTGGATGATGAGATGGATGATTATTTACACTGGGTGGGTGAGTGGATGAGGTGATCAGATGGGTGTTGGAAACGTGGGTGGCGGGGACGTGGGTGGCTGGGGACGGTATGGGGGACGTGGGGTGGCGGGGACGTGGGTGGCTGGCAGGTGTAGACGAGGACACATTAGCTGAGGGCACAACACACCTGCCCAACCATCCACTAATGTACCTGTACAGCCGTGTGTGTGGAGGCTGCGGCTACTGCGGCGGCTGCGGCACTATGCGGGCACACGCCGGGGCATCTGGGGCGTGGTGTGTGGCGATCCTCGGCTCCGTCGCCGCGGACGATCTGGTGAAGGGAGCTAGGGCGAGGCACTGCCCCTGCAGCACCATCCTGGGGGAGGAACGGGACCTGGGTGACTCTCTCCAGGCGCCGGGGTCCTCGCCCTCCTTTGTAGCACCTGGGAGTTGAAGGTGCGGACTGTGGGTGACTTGGGTTGTGTGTGCTGGGGGTCGGCTGCACGTGGCGGTCCCTTGGAGAGCGTTGTGGGGTGGGTGAACACGGCGTGTGGTGGTGGTGGTGATGGGCACGCGTGGCACGTCCGCTCGTGCGCCAGACTGGACACGAGGGAGTAGAGGGCGGAGCAGTGGTGGCAGGGGCAGCAGGGGCGGAAGAGCCTGCCCCCTCCACGGAGGCTCGTCTGGCCGGGTCCTGTTCTTCGCCCAGTGCCCCACCCGCCCACGGCCCTCGTGTTCAGTGTCGGGGCGGCCTGTGAGCTCTGCCCCGGCTCGCCTCCGGCGGCTGGCAGGCGTCATCAGCCCGCAGAGTGGTGGAACTCGTGGGGCCGCGTCTCCTGACTCTCGTTGTTCTGCAGCACGATGTGTGGTGCTTTGCAGCGGCGCAATATAGGTCGTTGCTGCACGGGCCGCTGTGTGGCCCGTCCAGACTACTGGAGAAGGTGAGGCTGCGGGCGGCCAGCTGCCCTGTGGTCGACTGGAGATCCACCAAGCTCCTGGTGAAGATGGGGCTGCTACTGGTGGTGGTGGTGGTGGTGATGACGGTGTCGGGAGACTGTGGTGACCGGGGTAACTGAGCGCCCCGCCACCAGGAGCTGCAGATGGGGCAGGGAAGGGCGGTGGGCGTGGGTAGCGGCGGAGGGGCGTTGTACGTCATGGTGAGACCTTCGCGGCCACGTAATGGAACACTGTGCAGCGCCACCGCCGCCGTTCCAGCGCCAGTGTTCGTGGTGTCCCACTGGTCATGAGTGGCCGCCCACCAAGGGCCGAGGTAGAGGTGGGCGTGACCTGGGCGTACTGCACGGGTGCCATGGCTGCCGTACCGAAGGTGAAGTGCGCTAGGGTTAACTCTCTGGAGTAGACGGCGGCTGCTGGTCCTTGTTATGTGTGGCCATGCTCCATGACTTATTGTCCGGGTCTCCTGGCCCTGCCGTATAACATAGTCCTGCCCTCCGTCATGGCCACCACTGTACCGACCCCTCACTAGTGGCAGCCCTACAACCTGGTACCGGGTCTTTCACAACTCATACCGGGTCTCTTACAACCTGGTACCGGGCTTTCTACAACTCATACCGGTCTCTACAACCTGGTACCGGTAGTGTGACGCAGAACCCGGAAATAAACAATCACTGCAGAGAGAAGGATGAGGGGGGGCAAAGGAGGAAAAACAAATATTGAAATTTAAAACAGAAATGAACACAGGGAGATGGAACCCCATTGGTCTTTCAGTGATGGTTGAGGAGGAGCATGACGAAGGAGTCGACGGAATTGTGGCCGTTGTACCAGTATAGGAGGAGAACGAGCCCTTGAAGGAACAGGATAGGAACTGTGAGTGTGTGGTCGGGAGCCTGTAGGAGGGGAGGCTTGGGAATCTACAGCCCCCAGTACAGAAGGATTTGTGGCAAGCAGGGCGTGGGCAGCTTGTTCTCCTCTAAGGCACAGCTTATATCACTCAACCACATGATGTCAGCTGTTTCACGAGGTTACTGTCACAGCTCGTAAGTAAGCTGACACCAGGAGGTACTGTCAGTGTTTTTAGGAGGTACTGTTAGATGTTTCAGGAGGTTACTGTCAGTTGCTTCGAAAATAAGCTGACACCAGGAGGTATTGTCAGCTGTTCACACGTAAAGAGACACCAGAAGGTACTGTCAGCTG
>NW_024754598.1:15000-25730 GCF_018991925.1 Homarus americanus
AACAAAAACAATAATAAAAAATAATAATAAAATAATATAATAATAATACAAAAATTATAATAAAATAATAATAACAATAATAACAAAACAACAATGGTGACTATCAACAACCTCTTTTCCGCTAGCCTACGCAACCCGGAAGTAGTGAAGGTGCAGTAATCAACGCTTTGTTTACCAAGGTCACTCACTATCTACGAGTTATAATATTGACTATGAAAAACAAAGGAACATCACCTCTTAGTTGATGACGAGTATTATTAAACTATAAAAACAAAGGAACGTCATATCAAAAACGGAACATCCTCTTAGTTGATGACGAGTATTATTAAGCTTATAAAAAACAAAGACGTCGCCTCATAAAAACAAAGAACATCTCCTATTATTAGTTGATGACGTAGTATTATTGACCTTATAAAAAACAAAGGAACATCACCTCTAATAGATGACGAGTATTATTGACCTTATAAAAACAAGGAACATCACCTCTAATAGATGACGAGTATTATTGACCTTATAAAAACAAAACAAAGGAACATCACCTCCTAATAGATGACGAGTATTATTGACCTATAAAAAACAAAAACAAAGGAACATCACCTCTAATAGATGACAGTATTATTGATAAAAAACAAAAACAAAGGAACATCACCTCTAATAGATGACGAGTATTATTGACCTTATAAAAACAAAAACAAAGACATCGCCTCATAATAATTGCTGATGGGTATTATTGATCTAAAATAAATTAATAATACTTTTTCATTACGTATTAATGAAGAATATAAATTGTTTCTGGTGAATTATGGGAATATTGACTGGGAGGAAGGAGAGAGGGGAGAAGGAGGGAGAAAGGGAGGGAGAAGGAGGAGAGAGGGAGAAGGAGGGAGAGAAGGAGGGAGAGGGAGAGAAGGAGGGAGGGAGAGAGGAGGAGAAAGGAGGGGAGGAAGGAGGGAGAGGGAGGGGAAGGAGGGAGAGGAGGGAGGGAGAGGGAGGAGGGAGAGGGAGGGAGGGAGAAGGGAGAGGGAAAGGAGGAGAAAAAGGAGGGAGGAGGGAGGGAGGGAGGAAGGCAAGGCTGTGTCAGTATGAGTCACTTCCTGGCTAACACGTCTTGCCTACCTATCTACCACAATTATGGCCACTTTCTACCACAATTATGGCCACTTTACCACAATTATGTCACTACCACCATTACAACTATCAACAACCACCATCAGAGTACATGTGCCATTTCAACACTCTCTCTCTCTCTCTCTCTCTCTCTCTCTCTCCTCTTACTCAGATCATGTGAGACAGAGCTGACACGGCGGGGCTGACAGATTAAGTGGACTGACAGCTGACACTCTTAGGGACTGACAGATGATACCATAGTTACGTGAGGCTGACAGCTGACACTCTTAGGACTGACAGCTGACAGATAACGTTGGGACTGACAGCTGACACTCTTAGGAACGACAAGCTGACAGATAACGCTAGGACTGACAGCTGACACTCTTAGGAACTGGCAAGCTGACAGATAACGTTAGGAGACAGCTGACAGACAACGTTAAGACTGACAGCTGACACTCTTAGGGACTGACAGATAACGTTAGGACTGACAGCTGACAGACAACGTTAAGACTGACAGCTGACACTCTTAGGGACTGACAGCTGACAGATAACGTTAGGACGACAGCTGACACTCTTAGGAACTGACAAGCTGACAGATAACGTTAGGACTGACAGCTGACAGACAACGTTAAAACTGACAGCTGACACTCTTTGGGACTGACAGATAACGTTAGGACTGACAGCTGATACTCTGAAGACAGCTGATACACCCAAATCTGATTCATATCGCTACACATCTGGTTAGGGAGAGAGAGAGAGAGAGAGAGAGAGAGAGAGAGAGAGAGAGACTACCCAGTATTTCCACCGGACATAGGAAGATAACCCCCTCCTCCTCCAAAGCGGAAGCTCAAGGGAAAAAGACAGACAGACAGGAAGACAGGAAGAACACTGACGTCAATATGAAAACAATTATAAAAAACACCTTTCATTACAAGAGGAAGAGCCCAACTTGGAATTCTTAAAACTACGCCCAAGTTGGAATCTCATAAACAAAGCCCAACTTGTAATCTCATATATCACCCCAAGTTGGAATATCATATATAACTAACTTGGAATCTCATACTCCGCAACTTGGAATAACAAAATCACCCCAACGGAATTCTCAAAAACTATCCAACTTGGAATCTCATAACTCCATGGAATTCTCAAAACTTTCCCATCTTGGAATTCTCAAAACTCAGGAATTCTTACGGTGTGCTGTCGGAATTACAGATGATTACAGCTATATTTAATTACCGGAATTATACAAAACGGACATGACAGTTAGATTAGATTGAGAGATTATTGCCAGATAGGACAGAGTATATATATCCTTCTACTACTAACAACTACGATTACCACCAACCACTGCTACTAACAACATCATTAGCCACAACCACCACCACTAGCCAGAATTACAACCACCATCACCAACTACCATCCTGTACCAACCACCCATCAACCACAACTACCAACAACCACAACTACACCTCCTCTACCTGAACCATACCTACAGCTGTACTGACACCTCAAGAAAATACAAAAATTAAATATAGAATAATAGAAAAAAGACCAAATACGCCAAAATAACATGCAAATCCGATAAGAAAATCCCAAAAATAAGTTTCGAAATGCGTGAAAGTAGATTAAGTCAGTTTTAAATAAGCTTTAGTCCTGAAATACACAAAGCTTATTTTTTTAAAGGAAGCGAATGGTTTAAAATAAATCCGGATTACAGGCAAAGACAACGAACAATATAATAATAATAATAATAATAATAATAATAATAATAATAATAATAATAATAAATAATAATAATAATAATAACAATAATAATAATAATAATAATAATAATAATAATAATAATAATAATAAGAGTTTAAAAAATACGCCCTTATTTTATTATCAAATATTAGTAAAATTCTCTCGAGGAAAATACACCGGGGAATTAAATGCGGAAAATAAGATCAAGAACAGTCGAATTACAGGAAAAATAATACGCAGGAAATACACCAAATTAATTACAGTTTACATAACGAAAAGATGGGAAAACCGCTCAATTACAGCCACACTGACATCAACAAAATAACCTGTCTTCTCTGTAACATGAACCGGATGTAAACTGTTATAATTATCGTCGTCATTACAGTAAAATATTTGGTATTCTTGTAATTTATTTTCTGGAACTGTATCTGGGAGAATTTGGAAGGGGATGTAAGATAGTGGAATTTGAGTAAGGTAAACATTCACTCTCACTCTCTCTCACTCTCACACTTTCTTTCACACTTTCTTTCTTTCACTCTCTCTCTCTCTCTCCTTTGTTTCCTGGCTGTTTTGGAAGTGAAGAGAGAAATGCTATGATATCATTACTATGGTATTCCCGTCTTCCCAGCATGGCAATACTTCCCTAGTGCCACTGATGACACACACACACACACACACACACACACACACACACACACACACACAGAGGATCGTGCCAAACTCTGAACATAAAATGGCCTCGGTCAGTCCCTCTCTTGTTTATATATATTAAAGGCCATTCCTCCTTCCTCCTACCTCCACCTTCAACCTTCCCTCCATCGTGTCACTTGAGGTCGTGGCACAATCCTTGGGTCCACTCCTCCCTCCCTCCTCCACAGATTTTTCAAGAGAAGGAGAGTTAATAAGTGGTAGTGAGGCCCTTCACACACTTGCCAAATTCACGTCGGATCTGCCCAGCACCTCTCTCTCTCTCTCTCTCCTCCTCTCTCTCTCTCTCCTTCAACGTTCACCAACATCATGTCACCATCACCACATCACCAACACCGTGTCACCATCACCACAGTCACCAACACCGTGTCACCATCACCACACGTCACCAACACCGTTCACCATCACCGTGTCACCATCACCACAATCACCATCACCGTGTCATCACCACGTCACCAACACCGTGTCACCATCACCACGTCACCAACATCATGTCACCATCACCACGTCAGCAACATCGTGTCACCAACATCATGTCACCAACACCGTGTCACCATCATCACTACCTTCACCAACAAGGTTAAAACAACACCATTACAACAGATGGACTTCCGGAGTAACACACACACACACACACACACACACACACACACACACACACACACCACGAGGGAAAAATACTGTAACCTAACCATAACCATAACCTAACCTAACCTAACCTAACCATAACCTAACCTAACCTAACTAACTAACCTAACCTAACCTATAACCTAACCTAATCTAATCTAATCTAACCTAATCTAATCTTATTTCATATGTTGTGTTCATCCATGTATTAGGTTAGGTTGGGTTAGATTTATAATTAGGTATAATTAGAGTTATGGGCCAGGTGTATAGACCCAGGAGTTATGTTATGGTATGTTATGTTATGATTAGGTATAGACCAGGATATATTATGAATAAGTTATGGTTGGGTTTGGGTTTGGTTTGTATTAGGTTAGGTTAGGTTGTGTTAGGTTAGGTTAGGTTGTGTTGGGTTATGGTTAGGTTAGGTTAGACACGGGGGTGGGGGGTGGGGTGGGTGGAGGAATTGATGAACAAGGGTGTTTTCCTGTATCTTGTATTCAGTAACATTACAGAATCCCAGGTCATCATTACAGGAACTTCCAGACGGTTACATAACAAAAAATACACTGGTTTTCTGTAATAATATCATCACTCTACGACCTGATAGACTGTATTACCGACACTGTAACTCGACTATTACCGACACTGTAACTCGACTATTACCGACACTGTTTGTAACTCGACTATTACCGACACTGTAACAACTATTACCGACACTGTAACTCGACTATTACCATGCTGTACTCGACTATGCAACACTGTAACTCGCTATTACCGACACTGTAACTCGACTATTACCGCAACTATTACCGACACTGTAACTCGACTATTACCGACACTGTAACTCGACTATTACCGACACCAACTCGACTATTACTGACGCGTAACTCGACTATACCGACACTGTGACTCGACTATTACCGACACTGTAACTCGACTATTACCGACACTTAATAACTCGACTAGCCACAACCTGTAACTCGACTATTACCGACACTGTAACTCGACTATTACCGACACTGTAACTCGACTATTACCGACCTACCGACATCCACTGTAACTCGACTATACCAACACTGTGACTCGATATTACCGACACTGTAACTCGACTATTACCGACACTCGACTATTACCGACACTGTAACTCGACTATTGCTGACACTGTAACTCGACTATTACCGACACTGTAACTCGACTATTGCTGACACTGTAACTCGACTAATACCGACACTGTAACTCGACTATTACCGACACTGTAACTCGACCATTACCGACACTGTTGTGTTCTTAACTCGATATTACCACTGTAACTCGACCATTACCGACACTGTACTCGACTATACCGACACTGTAACTCGACCATTACCGACACTGTAACTCGACTATTACCGACACTGTAACTCGACTATACCGACACTGTAAACTCGACTATTACACGGCACTGTAACTCGACCATACCAAACACACGACGCAACTCGACCATTACCGACACTGTAACTCGACTGTCCGAACTGTTGTGTGTTGTTTTACTGTAACTCGACTATTACCGACACTGTAACTCGACTATTACCGACACTGCTCGACTATTACCGACTTCCTTAGACTGTAATTCGACTATCACCATTTCCTCAACGTTACAGCCAGTACAGTTAAAATTACAGTCAATCAAAGATATCTGTATTACGACATCATCACATCACCATCCGTCATCACCACCATCACCATATCACCATCTCACGTCATCACCACATCATCACCATATCACCATCACCATCATCATTACATTAGTTTCGGTCGGGTTGTCGAAATCCTTCATTCATTACCATATTTTTCAGCACAATTTAGTACAAATAATTTTTTCACCGGTTATGTGGACTTACCAGTACCCGGGATCGAACAAGGGACCTTAGGACGGGAGTTGAGTACCCTAGCCACTTCGCCACCCAACCATTATGTACTTCTTCAAGTGTTGAGTAACTATTTGGATCAGGAGGAAGTGGGAGGGAGGAGAGGGGAAGGAGGAAGGAAGGAGGAGAAATGGAAGGGGGAGAGGAGGACAGGGGTGGGAAAGGGGGAGAAGGGGAGGTTAGGCTTCAGTTTAAATGACCTCCTCTTCCTCCTCTGTAGAATTATCCTTTAGTATTTCTCCCCATATGAGAGAGAGAGGAAATGTGTTAGAATCACCTGATGTTTTGTGTATATGTATGATCAACACACAGTCAGGTTCACTCTCACCACATGTATAATAATAATTACTTCTGGTCGTTTAGTAACAAAAAACAAAAAGTACTAACCTAACCTAACTTCTTCCTAACATAGATAGATTTCATGGATGATAGAGAGTGGTAGTAACTCTCGACAGGGCTGCCATGCACAGACCAACCGGCCTGTGCAGACTCCTTATTGTCTTATGTTCTAAGTCAATTGAAATATTTCTCTTTTAAGTTTTAGTGTCACTATGGTCGACCATAGTGGCAGCTAGATCATTTCATAGTGCCACTGGGTCGACCATAGTGATAGATCGACCATAGTGGCACTGGTCGACCATAGTGCCAAAAGGTCGACCATAGTGTCACTGGTCGACCATAGTGCCAAAAGGTCGACCATAGTGCCAAGGTCTACCATATGGTGAGGTCGACCATAGTGCCAAGGTCGACCATAGTGCAAAGGTCGACCATAGTGGCAATGGTCGACCATAGTGGCACTGGTCGACCTAGTGCCAAGGTCGACCATAGTGCCAGAGTCGACCATGGTGGCACTGGTCGACCATGTGGCACTGGTCGACCATGGTGGCACTGGTCGACCATAGTGCAAGGTCGACCATAGTTGAGGTCATAGTGGCAGGTCGACCATAGTGCCAAAGGTCGACCATAGTGCCTAGAGTCGACCATAGTGCCAGGTCGACCATAGTGCCAGGTCGACCATAGTGCCAGGTCGACCATAGTTGCACTGGTCGACCATAGTGCCAGGTCGACCATAGTTGGAAGGTCGACCATAGTGGCAAGGGGTCGACCATAGTGGCCTGGTCGACCATAGTGCAAAGATCGACCATAGTGCCAAAGGTCGACCATAGTGCCAAAAGGTCGACCATAGTGGAGTCAATGAGTGCCAGGTCGACCATAGTAGCACTGGTCGACTATGAGACGGATGCCACGCTAATCTACCTGACCTCTGCCCAGACACTGTGGGGACTAACAAAATAAAAATAGTAATGAGACAACAAGCCGGGTGCACAGTCCCCAGTCACCGTCTGCACGCAAACCACGCTACGACACGCAAATCACCTACACACTGAAATTAATGTTACAGGTCATAATTCATCTACACGCAAAGTAATGTTACAGGTCATAATTCACTACACGCACGGTCGCAAATTAATGTTACAGGTCATAATTCACCTACACGCGCAAACCTACACTGAAAATTGATCTACACACCGCAATCCAACTATACAAAACAAAACAAAGAAATCAAGGACTAAACAACAAAAACAGGAAAAACAAAAAGAGACGATTAAGTAAAAACAAGGAATTTCAAGGACAAGAACAACATAGCAAGTACATAAACGAATAAGAACAAGGACACGCCCCCAGCCTAGTAGTCACCTGAAGATTAACCACCTAACCTAACCTAACCCTACAGACGCAAAACACTTTCAAAAACACACACACACACACACTTTACAAACACACACACACACACACTTTACAAACACACACACACACACACTTTACAAAACACACACACACACACACACACACTTTATTTCAAGTTCAGTTTGCAGTTCACGAAAATCATACCACATTTTCACCTATACAATGGGACCGTCACCATAAAATGCAGGTATACCAATGCTTGTTGCAGTGTGGTGTGGCTTCATTCAATGGTTTACTTTTGTCCAATAAAGATAACGCAACTTCAATTCCAATGGTACTTTTGTCAATAAATATAATGTGCATAAATTCCAATGGTACCTTTGTCAATGTAACTTAAAACAATGCAATGGTACCTTTCATTAATAATAACAATGTATACCTTCTACTGCTATCTTAACCCCTTGAGTGCGGTGACTTAATCCACTGGTACAATGTCATCGTACTCAAGGGGTTCGCTATCATACTCAAGGGGTTAAACATCGTACTCAAGGGTTAAAACATCTACTCAAGGGGAGTTAGCTTATCGTACTCAAGGGGTTAAAACATCGTACTCAAGGGGGTTAAACACATCGTACTCAAGGAGTAAAACATCGTACTCAAGGGTTAAGACACCGTACTCAAGAGTTAAACATCGTACTCAAGGGGTTTAAAACATCGTACTCAAGGGGTTAAGACATCGTATCAAGGGGTTAAAACATCGTACTCAAGGGTTAAAACATCGTACTCAAGGGGTTAAAACATCGTACTCAAGAGGTTAAAAACATCGTTACTCAGGGGTTAAAACATCGTACTCAAGGGGTTAAAACATCGTACTCAGGGGTTAAAACATCGTACTCAGAGGTAAAGACATCGTACTCAAGGGTTAAGACATCGTACTCAAGGTTAAAACATCGTACTCAAGGGTTAAAACATCGTACTCGAGGTTAAACACCGTACTCAGGGGTTAAAACATCGTACTCAGGGGTTAAAACATCGTACTCAAGGGGTTAAAACATCGTACTCAAGGGGTTAAACATCGTACTCAAGGGGTTAAACATCGTACTCAGGGTAAAGACATCGTACTCAGGGGTTAAAACATCGTACTCAGGGGTTAAAACATCGTACTCAAGGGGTTAAAACATCGTACTCGGGGATTAAGACATCGTACTCAAGGGGTTAAGACATCGTACTCAGAGGTAAAACATCGTACTCAAGGGTTAAAACATCGTACTCAAGGGTTAAAACATCGTACTCAAGGGTTAAAACATCGTACTCAAGGTTAAAACATCGTACTCAAGGGGTTAAAACATCGTACTCAAGGGGTTAAAACATCGTACTCAAGGGGTTAAAACATCGTACTCAAGGGGTTAAAACATCGTACTCAAGGGGTTAAAACATCGTACTCAAGGGCTAATTCATGTGATTCCAGAGAGAGAGGGAGGGAGGAGGGGGGGAGGTGTTGGCAACGTACTCAAGAGGGTTAAACCACCCACCTAAACCCGCCATAGATAAAATAAACCACTGTCAAAGTTCTCAATATCTCGTAAAATTTCTCAAAAAATCTCAATAACTCGTAAAATTTCTCAAAAAATCTCAATAACTCGTAAAATTTCTCAAAAAATCTCAATAACTCGTAAAATTTCTCCAAAATTTTTCAATAACTCGTAAAATTTCTCAAAATCTCTTTAACTCGGCGTTCTCAAAAAATCTCAATAACTCGTAAAATTTCTCAAAAAATCTCAATAACTCATGAATTCTCAAAAATCTCAATAACTCGTAAATTTGGTGGAAATTCTCAATAATTCTATGGTTATTTATACAAGGTCGAGTCTTAGTGCCATATGGACGCCATTTTGCTGGTTCATCTATCGCCCGACTTATGAAAAAATTTAACTTCGACTTACAAGAAAAAAATTATATTCCGACTTACAGAGAACATTTTAAAATCCGACTAAGGAGAAAAAAATTAACTTCCGACTTTGAGAAAAAAAATTATATTCGACTTACAGAGAACATTTTAAAAATCCGACTAAGGAGAAAAAAAATTAACTTCGACTTACAGAAAAAAATTAAATTCCGACTTACAGAGAACATTTTAAAATCGACTAAGGAGAAAAAAATTAACTTCGACTTACAAGAAAAAAAAAATTATATTCCGACTTACAGAAGACATTTTTAAAATCCGACTAAGGAGAAAAAAAAATTAACTTGAAGCTTACAAGAAAAAAAAAAAGTATATTCCGACTTACAGAGAACATTTTAAAAATCGACTAAGGAGAAAAATTTTAACTTCCGACTTACAAGAAAAAAAAAAATTATGTTCGACTTTCAAGAGAGCATTTTAAAAATCCGACTGAGAAAAAATTTTAACTTCCGACTTACAAGAAAAAAATTATATTCGACTTGCAGAGAACATTTAAAACAAACTAAGAAGAAAAAATTAACTTCGACTTACGAAAAAAAATTAACTACGAATATATTAGTTAAGACATTATTATTTTCCCTCTGTTGACCTTCTTCACTACCGCTGTTTCATTCCTTATTTATTTTATTTGTCCTTCTTTTCTCCTCGTTCGTATTTCTCTTTAATCTTTGTTTTCCTTCGTGTTTCTCATATTTTCCACAAGTAATTCTTTTACCTCCATTTTCTGTTTTTTCTTATTATGGGTCTTTTCTCTTTCTATGTTTCTCTCCTTAATCTTCTCTCTTCTTCTTCTTCTTGCTGTCTTCTTCTTCTTCTTTTTTCTTCTTTTTCCTCCTCCAGTACGACATACTCTCTTCAACACATGCCACAGGTCCTGGGCACAGCAGGAGGAGGGAGGAGGGAGAGGGAGGAAGGAGGGAGAGAGATTAGCAACAGCCATCTTAGCAATTAATAGGAGGTAGGTAGGTGAGGGAGGGAGCTGGAGT
>NW_024754599.1:0-17584 GCF_018991925.1 Homarus americanus
ATATATTTCATTAGCCCAATAAAGCACGCGGACATCTACATATAATCAACACCTCACCCCAACAGGATTCGAACCCAAGATCTTATAATTGTGACCGGGGAACACTACCTCTGGGCCACCAGGACACTAAATGCAGTCCTAGACTCTGTTATATTTCACACAAAGCCTGTTCAACGAGCTTATGGCACCGTGAACCACTAATAGGGACCACCCGTGCCGCTTAGGTGATCAGAACAACGTTTACCAAATGCGGCTTCGAAACACGAGGATCCATATATATTTCATTAGCCCAATAAAGCACGCGGACTTCTACATATAATCAACACCTCACCCCACTAGGATTCAAACCCACGATCTTATAATTGTGACCGGGGTATGCTACCTCTGGGCCACCAGGACACTAAAAGCAGTCCTAGACTCTGCTATATTTCACACAAAACCTGTTCAACGAGCTTATGGAGCTGTGAACCACTAATGGGGACCACCCGTGCCGCTTATGTGATCAGAGCAACGTTTTGCCAAATCCGGCTTGGAAACACGAGGATCCATATATATTTCATTAGCCCAATAAAGCAGTCAGACTTCTATATATAACAAACACCTCACCCCACCAGGATTCAAACCCACAATCTTATAATTGTGACCGGGGTATGCTACCTCTGGGCCACCAGGACAATAAAAGCAGTCCTAGACTCTACTATATTTCACACAAAGCCTGTTAAACGAGCTTATGGCACTGTGAACCACTATAGGGGACCACCCGTGCCGCTTAGGTGATCAGAGCAACGCTTTACCAAATGCGGTTTTGAAACACGAGGATCCATATATATTTCATTAGCCCAATAAAGCACGCGGACTTCTACATATAATCAACGCCTCACCCCACCAGGATTTGAAGCCACGATCTTATAATTGTGACCGGGGAACGCTACCTCTGGGCCAACAGGACAATAAAAGCATTCGTAGACTCTACTATATTTCACACAAAGCCTGTTCAACGACCTTATGGCGCCGTGAACCTCTAATGGGGCCCACCCGTGCTGCTTAGGTGATCAGAGCAACGTTTTACCAAATGCGGCTTCAAAACACGAGGATCCATATATATTTCATTCCCCAATAAAGCACGCGGTTTCTACATATAATCAACACCTCACCCCACCAGGATTCGAACCCATGATCTTCTAATTGTGACTGGGGAACGCTACCTCTGGGCCACCAGGACAATAAAAGCAGTCCTAGACTCTGCTATATTTCACACAAAGCCTGTTCAACGGGCTTATGGCACCGTGAACATCTAATGGGGACCACCCGTGCCGCTTAGGTGATCATAACAACGTTTTACCAAATGCGGCTTCGAAACAGGAGGATCCATATATATTTCATTAGCCCAATAAAGCACGCGAACTTCTACATATAATCAACACCTCACCCCACCAGGATTTCAACCAACGATCTTAAAATTGTGACCGGGGAACGCTACCTCTGGGCCACTAGGACAATAAAAGCAGTCCTAGACTCTGCTATATTTCACACAAAGCCTGTTCAACGAGCTTATGGCGTCGTGAACCTCTAATGGGGACCACCCGTGCCACTTCGGTGATCAGAGCAACGTTTTACCAAATGCGGCTTCGAAACAGGAGAATCCATATATATTTCATTAGCTCAATAAAGCACGCGGACTTCTACATATACTCAACACCTCACCCTACTAGGATTTAAACCCAAGATCTTATAATTGTGACCGGGGAACGCTACCTCTGGGCCACCAGGACAATAAAAGCAGTCCTAGACTCTACTATATTTCTCACAAAGCCTGTATACCGACCTTATGGCGCCGTGAACCTCTAATGGGGACCACCCGTGCCGCTTAGGTGATCAGATCAACGTTTTACCAAATCCGGCTTCGAAACACGAGGATCCATATATATTTCATTAGCTCAATAAAGCACGCGGACTTCTACATATAATCAACACCTCACCCCACCAGGATTCGAACCCACGATCTTATAATTGTGACCGAGGAATGCTAACTATGGGCCACGAGGACACTATAAGCAGTCCTAGACTCTGTTATATTTCACACAAAGCCTGTTCAATGAGCTTATGGCACCGTGAACCACTATAGGGGACCACCCGTGCCGCTTAGGTGATAAGAGCAACGTTTTACCAAATCCGGCTTGGAAACACGAGGATCCATATATATTTCATTAGCCCAATAAAGCACGCGGACTTATACATATAATCAACACCTCACCCCACCAGGATTTGAACCAACAATCTTATAATTGTGACCGGGGAACGCTACCTCTGGGCAACCAGGACAATAAAAGCAGTCCTAGACTCTACTATATTTCACACAAAGCCTGTTCAACGACCTTATGGCGCGATGAACATCTAATGGCGACCACCCGTGCCGCTTAGGTGATAAGAGCAACGTTTTACCAAATCCGGCTTGGAAACACGAGGATCCATAGATATTTCATTAGCACAATAAAGCACGCGGACGTCTACATATAATCAACACCTCACCCCACCAGGATTTTAACCCACTATCTTATAATTGTGACCGGGGAATGCTACCTCTGGGCCAACAGGACAATAAAAGCTTTCGTAGACTCTACTATATTTCACAGAAAAAGCCTGTTCAACGACCTTATGGCGCCGTGAACCTCTAATGGGGACCACCCGTGCCGCTTAGGTGATCAGAGCAACGTTTACCCAAATGCGGCTTCGAAACAGAAGAATCCATATATATTTCATTAGCCCAATAAAGCACGCGGACTTCTACATATAATCAACACCTCACCCCACCAGGATTTGAAGCCACGATCTTATAATTGTGACCGGGGAACGCTACCTCTGGGCCAACAGGACAATAAAAGCATTCGTAGACACTACTATATTTCACACAAAGCCTGTTCAACGACCTTATGGCGCCATGAACCTCTAATGGGGACCACCCGAGCTGCTTAGGTGATCAGAGCAACGTTTTACCAAATGCGGCTTCAAAACACGAGGATCCATATATATTTCATTCCCCAATAAAGCACGCGGCTTCTACATATAATCAACACCTCACCCCACCAGGATTCGAACCCATGATCTTCTGAATGTGACCGGGGAACGCTACCTCTGGGCCACCAGGACAATAAAAGCAGTCCTAGACTCTGCTATATTTCACACAAAGCCCTTCAGCAGGCTTATGGCACAGTGAACCTCCTAATGGGGACCATCCGTGCCCGCTTAGGTGATCGAGCAACGTTTACCAAATAAACTTCGAAACAGGAGAATCCATATATATTTCATTAGCCCAATAAAGCACGCGGACTTTACCATATAATCAACACCTCACCCCACCAGGATTTGAAGCCACGATCTTATAATTGTGACCGGGGGACGCTACCTCTGGGCCACCAGGACAATAAAAGCAGTCCTAGACTCTACTATATTTCACACAAAGCCTGTTTAACGAGCTTATGGCGCCCTGAACCTCTAATGGGGACCACCCGTGCCGCTTAGGTGATCAGAGCAACGTTTTACCGAATGCGGCTTCGAAACACGAGGATCCATATATATTTCTTTAGCCCAATAAAGCACGCGGACTTCTACATATAATCAACACCTCACCCCAACAGGATTTAAACACAAGATCTTATAATTGTGACCGGGGAACGCTACCTCTGGGCCACTAGGACAATAAAAGCAGTCCTAGACTCTACTATATTTCACACAATGCCTGTTCAACGAGCTTATGGCGCTGTGAACCACTATAGGGGACCACCCGTGCCGCTTAGGTGATCAGAGCAACGTTTAACCAAATGCGGCTTCGAAACAGGAGAATCCATATATATTTCAGTAGCCCAATAAAGCACGCGGACTTCTACATATAATCAACACCTCACCCCACCAGGATTTGAAGCCACGATCTTATAATTATGACCGGGGAACGCTACCTCTGTGCCACCAGGACAATAAAAGCAGTCCTAGACTCTGCTATATTTCACACAAATCCTGTTCAACGAGCTTATGGCACAGTGAACCTCTAATGGGGACCACCCGTGCCGCTTATGTGATCAGAGCAACGTTTTACCAAAGCCGTTTTAAACACGAGGATCCATATATATTTCATTAGCCCAATAAAGCAGTCGGACTTCTATATATAACAAACACCTCACCCCACCAGGATTCAAACCCACAATCTTATAATTGTGACCGGGGTATGCTACCTCTGGGCCAGCAGGACAATAAAAGCAGTCCTAGACTCTACTATATTTCACACAGAGACTGTTAAACGAGCTTATGGCGGTGTGAACCACTATAGGGGACCACCCGTGCCGCTTAGGTGATCAGAGCAACGCTTTACCAAATGCGGTTTTGAAACACGAGGATCCATATATATTTCATTAGCCCAATAAAGCACGCGGACTTCTACATATAATCAATGCCTCACCCCACCAGGATTTGAAGCCACGATCTTATAATTGTGACTGGAGAACGCTACCTCTGGGCCAACGGGACAATAAAAGCATTCGTAGACTCTACTATATTTCACACAAAGCCTGTTCAACGACCTTATGGCGCCGTGAACCTCTAATGGGGACCACCCGTGCTACTTAGGTGATCAGAGCAACGTTTTACCAAATGCGGCTTCAAAACACGAGGATCCATATATATTTCATTAGCCCAATAAAGCACGCGAACTTCTACATATAATCAACACCTCACCCCACCAGGATTTCAACCAACGATCTTAAAATTGTGACCGGGGAATGCTCCCTCTTGGCCACTAGGACAATAAAAGCAGTCCTAGACTCTGCTATATCTCACACAAAGCCTGTTCAACGATCTTATGGCGCCGTGAACCACTATAGGGGACCACCCGTGCCGCTTAGGTGATCAGAGCAACGTTTACCCAAATGCGGCTTCAAAACCCGAGGATCCATATTTATTTCATTAGCCCAATAACGCACGCAGACTTCTACATATAATCAACGCCTCACCCCACCAGGATTTGAAGCCACGATCTTATAATTGTGACCGGAGAACGCTACCTCTGGGCCACCAGGACAATAAAAGCAGTCCTAGACTCTACTATATTTCACACAAAGCCTGTTTAACGAGCTTATGGCGCCGTGAACCTCTAATGGGGACCACCCGTGCCGCTTAGGTGATCAGAGCAACGTTTTACCAAATGCGGCTTCGAAACACGAGGATCCATATATATTTCATTAGCCCAATAAAGCAAGCGGACTTCTCCATATAATCAACACCTCACCCCACTAGGATTCAAACCCACGATCTTATAATTGTGACCGGGGTATGCTACCTCTGGGCCACCAGGACACTAAAAGCAGTCCTAGACTCTGCTATATTTCACACAAATTCTGTTCAACGAGCTTATGGCGCAGTGAACCTCTAATGGGGACCACCCGTGCCGCTTAGGTGATCATAACAACGTTTTACCAAATGCGGCTTCGAAACAGGAGGATCCATATATATTTCATTAGCCCAATAAAGCACGCAAACTTCTACATATAATCAACACCTCACCCCACCAGGATTTGAAGCCACGATCTTATAATTGTGACCGGGGGACGCTACCTCTGGGCCACCAGGACAATAAAAGCAGTCCTAGACTCTACTATATTTCACACAAAGCCTGTTTAACGAGCTTATGGCGCCCTGAACCTCTAATGGGGACCACCCGTGCCGCTTAGGTGATCAGAGCAACGTTTTACCGAATGCGGCTTCGAAACACGAGGATCCATATATATTTCATTAGCCCAATAAAGCACGCGGACTTCTACATATAATCAACACCTCACCCCAACAGGATTTAAACCCAAGATCTTATAATTGTGACCGGGGAACGCTACCTCTGGGCCACTAGGACAATAAAAGCAGTCCTAGACTCTACTATATTTCACACAATGCCTGTTCAACGAGCTTATGGCGCTGTGAACCACTATAGGGGACCACCGTGCCGCTTAGGTGATCAGAGCAACGTTTAACCAAATGTGGCTTCGAAACAGGAGAATCCATATATATTTCAGTAGCCCAATAAAGCACGCGGACTTCTACATATAATCAACACCTCACCCCACCAGGATTTGAAGCCACGATCTTATAATTATGACCGGGGAACGCTACCTCTGTGCCACCAGGACAATAAAAGCAGTCCTAGACTCTGCTATATTTCACACAAATCCTGTTCAACGAGCTTATGGCACAGTGAACCTCTAATGGGGACCACCCGTGCCGCTTATGTGATCAGAGCAACGTTTTACCAAATCCGGCTTGGAAACACGAGGATCCATATATATTTCATTAGCCCAATAAAGCAGTCGGACTTCTATATATAACAAACACCTCACCCCACCAGGATTCAAACCCACAATCTTATAATTGTGACCGGGGTATGCTACCTCTGGGCCACCAGGACAATAAAAGCAGTCCTAGACTCTACTATATTTCACACAAAGCCTGTTAAACGAGCTTATGGCGGTGTGAACCACTATAGGGGACCACCCGTGCGCTTAGGTGATCAGAGCAACGCTTTACCAAATGCGGTTTTGAAACACGAGGATCCATATATATTTCATTAGCCCAATAAAGCACGCGGACTTCTACATATAATCAATGCCTCACCCCACCAGGATTTGAAGCCACGTCTTATAATTGTGACTGGGAGAGAACGCTACCTCTGGGCCAACAGGACAATAAAAGCATTCGTAGACTCGACTATATTTCACACAAAGCCTGTTCAACGACCTTATGGCGCCGTGAACCTCTAATGGGGACCACCCGTGCTGCTTAGATGATCAGAGCAACGTTTTAGCAAATGCGGCTTCAAAACACGAGGATCCATATATATTTCATTCCCCAATAAAGCACGCGGCTTCTACATATAATCAACACCTCACCCCACCAGGATTTCAACCAACGATCTTAAAATTTTGACCGGGGAACGCTACCTCTGGGCCACTAGGACAATAAAAGCAGTCCTAGACTCTGCTATATTTCACACAAAGCCTGTTCAACGAGCTTATGGCGCCGTGAACCACTATAGGGGACCACCCGTGCCGCTTAGGTGATCAGAGCAATGTTTACCCAAATGCGGCTTCAAAACCCGAGGATCCATATATATTTCATTAGCCCAATAACGCACGCAGACTTCTGCATATAATCAACACTCACCCCACCAGGATTTCAACCAACGATCTTAAAATTTTGACCGGGGAACGCTACCTCTGGGCCACTAGGACAATAAAAGCAGTCCTAGACTCTGCTATATTTCACACAAAGCCTGTTCAACGAGCTTATGGCGCCGTGAACCACTATAGGGGACCACCCGTGCCGCTTAGGTGATCAGAGCAGCGTTCCAAATCGCGGCTACGAAACAGAGGGATCCATATATATTTCATTAGCTAATAAAACAAGCGGACTTCTCCATATAATCCAACACCTCACCCCACTAGGATTCAAACTGCGATCTTATAATTGTGACCCGAGGGTGTACTTACCTCTGGGCCACCAGGACACTAAAAGCAGTCCTAGACTCTGCTATATTTCACACAAATCCTGTTCAACGAGCATGGTAGCGGTGAACCTCTAATGGGGACCACCGTGCGGCTTAGGTGATCATAACAACGTTTTACCAAATGCGGCTTCGAAACAGGATCCATATATATTTCATTAGCCCAATAAAGCACGCAAACTTCTACATATAATCAACACCTCACCCCACCAGGATTTGAAGCCACGATCTTATAATTGTGACCGGGGGACGCTACCTCTGGGCCACCAGGACAATAAAAGCAATCCTAGACTCTACTATATTTCACACAAAGCCTGTTCAACGAGCTTATGACGCTGTGAACCACAATAGGGGACCACCCGTGCCGCTTAGGTGATCAGAGCAACGTTTAACCAAATGCGGCTTCGAAACCCGAGGATCCATATATATTTCATTAGTCCAATAAAGCACGCAGACTTCTACATATAAGCAACGCCTCAACCCACCAGGATTTGAAGCCACGATCTTATAATTGTGACCGGGGAACGCTACCTCTGGGCAACCAGGACAATAAAAGCAGTCCTAAACTCTGCTATATTTCACACAAAGCCTGTTCAACGAGCTTATGGCGTCGTGAACCTCTAATGGGGACCACCCGTGCCACTTATGTGATCAGAACAACGTGTTACCTAATGCGGCTTCGAAACAGGAGAATCCATATATATTTCATTAGCCCAATAAAGCACGCGGACTTCTACATATAATCAACACCTCACCCCACTAGGATTCAAACCCACGATCTTATAATTGTGACGAGAACCTTTACCTCTGGGCCACCAGGGAAAAAAGCAGTCCTAGACTCTGCTATATTTCACACAAAGCCTGTTCAACGAGCTTATGGCACCTTGAACCTCTAATGGGGACCACCTGTGCCGCTTAGGTGATCAGAGCAACGTTTTACCAAATGCAGCTTCAAAACACGAGGGTCCATATATATTTCATTAGCCCAATAAAGCACGCGGACTTTTAAATATAATCAACACCTCACCCCACTAGGATTCAAACCCACGATCTTATAATTGTGACCGGGGTATGCTACCTCTGGGCCACCAGGACACTAAAAGCAGTCCTAGACTCTGCTATATTTCACACAAATCCTGTTCAACGAGCTTATGGCGCAGTGAACCTCTAATGGGGACCACCCGTGCTGCTTAGGTGATCAGAGGAACGTTTTACCAAATGCGGCTTCAAAACACGAGGATCCATATATATTTCATTAGCCCAATAAAGCAGTCGGACTTCTATATATAACAAACACCTCACCCCACCAGGATTCAAACCCACAATCTTATAATTGTGACCGGGGTATGCTACCTCTGGGCCACCAGGACAATAAAAAGCAGTGGTAGACTCTATATTTCACACAAAGCCTGTTCAACGACCTTATGGCGCCGTGAACCTCTAATGGGGACCACCCGTGCTGTAGGTGATCAAGGCAACGTTTTGCAAATGCGGCTTCAAACACGAGGATCCATATATATTTCATTCCCCAATAAAGCACGCGGCTTCTACATATAATCAACACCTCACCCCACCAGGATTCGAACCCATGATCTTCTAATTGTGACCGGGGAACGCTACCTCTGGGCCACCAGTTCAATAAAAGCAGTCCTAGACTCTGCTATATTTCACACAAAGCCTGTTCAACGGGCTTATGGCACCGTGAACATCTAATGGGGACCACCCGTGCCGCTTAGGTGATCACAACAACGTTTTACCAAATGCGGCTTCGAAACAGGAGGATCCATATATATTTCATTAGCCCAATAAAGCACGCGAACTTCTACATATAATCAACACCTCACCCCACCAGGATTTCAACCAACGATCTAAAATTTGTGACCGGGGAACGCTACCTCTGAGCCACTAGGACAATAAAAGCAGTCCTAGACTCTGCTATATTTCACACAAAGCCTGTTCAACGAGCTTATGGCGCCGTGAACCACTATAGGGGACCACCCGTGCCGCTTAGGTGATCAGAGCAACGTTTACCCAAATGCGGCTTCAAAACCCGAGGATCCATATATATTTCATTAGCCCAATAACGCACGCAGACTTCTACATATAATCAACACCTCACCCCACCAGGATTTGAAGCCACGATCTTATAATTGTGACCGGGGAACGCTACCTCTGGGCCACCAGGACAATAAAAGCAGTCCTAGACTCTGCTATATTTCACACAAAGCCTGTTCAACGAGCTTATGGCGTCGTGAACCTCTAATGGGGACCACCCGTGCCACTTAGGAGATCAGAGCAACGTTTTCCCAAATGCGGCTTCGAAACAGGAGAATCCATATATATTTCATTAGCCCAATAAAGCACGCGGACTTCTCCATATAATCAACACCTCACCCCACCAGGATTTCAACCCACAATCTTATAATTGTGACCGGGGAACGCTACCTCTAGGCCACTAGGACAATAAAAGCAATCCTAGACTCTACTATATTTCACACAATGCCTTTTCAACGAGCTTATGGCGCTGTGAACCACTACAGGGGACCACCCGTGCCGCATAGGTGATCAGAGCAACGTTTAACCAAATGCGGCTTCGAAACCCGAAGATCCATATATATTTCATTAGCCCAATAAAGCACGCAGACTTCTACATATAATCAACGCCTCACCCCACCAGGATTTGAAGCCACGATCTTATAATTGTGACCGGGGGACGCTACCTCTGGGCCACCAGGACAATAAAAGCAATCCTAGACTCTACTATATTTCACACAAAGCCTGTTCAACGAGCTTATGATGCTGTGAACCACTATAGGGGACCACCCGTGCCGCTTAGGTGATCAGAGCAACGTTTAACCAAATGCGGCTTCGAAACCCGAGGATCCATATATATTTCATTAGCCCAATAAAGCACGCAGACTTCTACATATAATCAACGCCTCACCCCACCAGGATTTGAAGCCACGATCTTATAATTGTGACCGGGGTATGCTACCTCTGGGCCACCAGTACAATAAAAGCAGTCCTAGATTCTACTATATTTCACACAAAGCCTGTTAAACGAGCTTATGGCGCTGTGAACCACTATAGGGGACCACCCGTGCCGCTTAGGTGATCAGAGCAACGCTTTACCAAATGCGGTTTTGAAACACGAGGATCCATATATATATTTCATTAGCCCAATAAAGCACGCCGACTTCTACATATAATCAACGCCTCACCCCACCAGGATTTGAAGAGACGATCGTATAATTGTGACCGGGGAACGCTACCTCTGGGCCAACAGGACAATAAAAGCATTCGTAGACTCTACTATATTTCACACAAAGCCTGTTCAACGACCTTATGGCGCCGTGAACCTCTAATGGGGACCACCCGTGCTGCTTAGGTGATCAGAGCAACGTTTTACCAAATGCGGCTTCAAAACACGAGGATCCATATATATTTCATTCCCCAATAAAGCACGCGGCTTCTACATATAATCAACACCTCACCCCACCAGGATTTGAACCCATGATCTTCTAATTGTGACAGGGGAACGCTACCTCTGGGCCACCAGGACAATAAAAGCAGTCCTAGACTCTGCTATATTTCACACAAAGCCTGTTCAACGGGCTTATGGCACCGTGAACATCTAATGGGGACCACCCGTGCCGCTTAGGTGATCATAACAACGTTTTACCAAATGCGGCTTCGAAAGAGGAGGATCCATATATATTTCATTAGCCCAATAAAGCACGCGAACTTCTACATATAATCAACACCTCACCCCACCAGGATTTCAACCAACGATCTTAAAATTGTGACCGTGGAACACTACCTCTGGGCCACTAGGACAATAAAAGCAGTCCTAGACTCTGCTATATTTCACACAAAGCCTGTTCAACGAGCGTATGGCGTCGTGAACCTCTAATGGGGACCACCCGTGCCACTTAGGTGATCAGAGCAACGTTTTACCAAATGCGGCTTCGAAACAGGAGAATCCATATATATTTCATTAGCCCAATGAAGCACGCGGACTTCTCCATATAATCAACACCTCACCCCACCAGGATTTCAACCAACAATCTTATAATTGTGACCGGGGTATGCTACCTCTGGGCCACTAGGACAATAAAAGCAGTCCTAGACTCTACTATATTTCACACAATGCCTGTTCAACGAGCTTATGGCGCTGTGAACCACTATAGGGGATCACCCGTGCTGCTTAGGTGATCAGAGCAACGTTTAACCAAATGCGGCTTCGAAACCCGAGGATCCAAATATATTTTATTAGCCTAATAAAGCATGCAGACTTCTACATATAATCAACGCCTCACCCCACCAGGATTTGAAGCCACGATCTTATAATTGTGACCGGGGAACGCTACCTCTGGGCCAACAGGACAATAAAAGCATTCGTAGACTCTACTATATTTCACACAAAGCCTGTTCAACGACCTTATGGCGCCGTGAACCTCTAATGGGGACCACCCGTGCCGCTTAATTACGATCAAACCTTTGTAACAACCAAATCGGCTTCGAAACCGGATCCATATATATTTCATTAGCCCAATAAAGCACGCAGACTTCTACATATAATCAACGCCTCACCCCACCAGGGTTTGAAGCCACGATCTTATAATTGTGACCGGGGGACGCTACCTCTGGGCCACCAGGACAATAAAAGCATTCCTAGACTCTGCTATATTTCACACAAAGCCTGTTCAACGGGCTTATGGCACCGTGAACCTCTAATGGGGACCACCCGTGCCGCTTAGGTGATCATAACAACGTTTTACCAAATGCGGCTTCGAAACATGAGGATCCATATATATTTCATTAGCCCAATAAAGCACGCGAACTTCTACATATAATCAACACCTCACCCCACCAGGATTTCAACCAACGATCATATAATTGTGACCGGGGAACGCTACCTCTGGGCCACAAGGACAATAAAAGCAGTCCTAGACTCTGCTATATTTCACACAAAACCTGTTCAACGAGCATATGGCGCCGTGAACCACTATAGGGGACTACCCGTGCCGCTTAGGTGATCAGAGCAACGTTTACCCAAATGCGGCTTCAAAACCCGAGGATCCATATATATTTCATTAGCCGTAACTGCGCCAGACTTCTACGCGCAATCAACGCCTCACCCCACCAGGATTTACGAGCCCGCGATCTTATAATTGTGACCGAGGAGCGCTACCTCCTGGGCCTGGGACAATAAAGCAGTCCTAGACTCTGTTATATTTCACACAAAGCCTGTTCAACGACCTTATGGCGCCGTGAACCTCTAATGGGGACTAGCCGTATCACGTAGGTGGTCAGAGTAACGTTTTACCAAATCCGGCTTCGAAACACGAGGATCCAAATATATTTCATTAGCCGAATAAAGCACGCAGACTTCCCAACCTTATAATCAACACCTCACCCCACCAGGATTCAAACCCACAATCTTATAATTGTTACCGGGGAATGCTACCTCTGGGCCACCAGGACACTAAAAGCAGTCCTAGACTCTGTTATATTTCATACAAAGCCTGTTCAATGAGCTTATGGCGCCGTGAACCTCTAATGGGAACCACCCGTGCCGCTTAGGTGATCAGAGCAATGTTTTACCCAATCCGGCTTCGAAATACGAGGATCCATATATATTTCATTAGCCCAATAAAGCACGCGGACTTCTACATATAATCAACACCTCACCCCACCAGGATTCAAACCCACGATCTTATAATTGTGACCGGGCTATGCTACCTCTGGGCCACCAAGACAATAAAAGCAGTCCTAGACTCTACTATATTTCACACAAAGACTGTTCAACGACCTTATGGCGCCATGAACCTCTAATGGGGACCACCTGTGCCACTTAGGTGATCAGAGCAACGTTTTACCAAATCCGGCTTGGAAACACGAGGATCCATATATATTTCATTAGCCCAATAAATCACTCGGACTTCTACATATAATCAACACCTCACCCCACCAGGATTTGAACCCACGATCTTATAATTGTGACCGGGGAACGCTACCTCTGGGCCACTAGGACAATAAAAGCAGTCCTAGACTCTGCTATATTTCACACAAAGCCTGTTCAACGAGCTTATGGCGCCGTGAACCACTATAGGGGACCACCCGTGCCGCTTAGGTTATCAGAGCAACGTTTACCCAAATGCGGCTTCAAAACCGAGGATCCATATATATTTCATTAGCCCAATAACGCACACAGACTTCTACATATAATCAACGCCTCACCCCACCAGGATTTGAAGCCACGATCCTATAATTGTGACCGGGGAACGCTACCTCTGGGCAACCAGGACAATAAAAGCAGTCCTAGACTCTGCTATATTTCACACAAAGCCTGTTCAACGAGCTTATGGCGTCGTGAACCTCTAATGGGGACCACCCGTGCCACTTATGTGATCAGAGCAACGTTTTACCAAATGCGGCTTCAAAACACGAGGATCCATATATATTTCATTCCCCAATAAAGCACACGGCTTCTACATATAATCAACACCTCACCCCACCAGGATTCGAACCCATGATCTTCTAATTGTGACCGGGGAACGCTACATCTGGGCCACCAGGACAATAAAAGCAGTCCTAGACTCTGCTATATTTCACACAAAGCCTGTTCAACGAGCTTATGGCGGCGTGAACCTCTAATGGGGACCACCTGTGCCGCTTAGGTGATCAGAGCAACGTTTTACCAAATGCGGCTTCAAAACACGAGGGTCCATATATATTTCATTAGCCCAATAAAGCACGCGGACTTCTACATATAATCAACACCTCACCCCACTAGGATTCAAACCCACGATCTTATAATTGTGACCGGGGTATGCTACCTCTGCGCCACCAGGACACTAAAAGCAGTCCTAGACTCTGCTATATTTCACACAAATCCTGTTCAACGAGCTTATGGTGCAGTGAACCTCTAATGGGGACCACCCGTGCCGCTTATGTGATCAGAGCAACGTTTTACCAAATCCGGCTTGGAAACACGAGGATCCATATATATTTCATTAGCCCAATAAAGCAGTCGGACTTCTATATATAACAAACACCTCACCCCACCAGGATTCAAACCACAATCTTATAATTGTGACCGGGGTATGCTACCTCTGGGCCACCAGTACAATATAAAGCAGTCCTAGATTCTACTATATTTCACACAAAGCCTGTTAAACGAGCTTATGGCGCTGTGAACCACTATAGGGGACCACCCGTGCCGCTTAGGTGATCAGAGCAACGCTTTACCAAATGCGGTTTTGAAACACGAGGATCCATATATATTTCATTAGCCAATAAAGCACGCCGACTTCTACATATAATCAACGCCTCACCCCACCAGGATTTGAAGAGACGATCGTATAATTGTGACCGGGGAACGCTACCTCTGGGCCAACAGGACAATAAAAGCATTCGTAGACTCTACTATATTTCACACAAAGCCTGTTCAACGACCTTATGGCGCCGTGAACCTCTAATGGGGACCACCCGTGCTGCTTAGGTGATCAGAGCAACGTTTTACCAAATGCGGCTTCAAAACACGAGGATCCATATATATTTCATTCCCCAATAAAGCACGCGGCTTCTACATATAATCAACACCTCACCCCACCAGGATTCGAACCCATGATCTTCTAATTGTGACCGGGGAACGCTACCTCTGGGCCACCAGGACAATAAAAGCAGTCCTAGACTTTGCTATATTTCACACAAAGCCTGTTCAACGGGCTTATGGCACCGTGAACATCTAATGGGGAACACCCGTGCCGCTTAGGTGATCATAACAACGTTTTACCAAATGCGGCTTCGAAACAGGAGGATCCATATATATTTCATTAGCCCAATAAAGCACGCGAACTTCTACATATAATCAACACCTCACCCCACCAGGATTTCAACCAACGATCTAAAATTTGTGACCGGGGAACGCTACCTCTGAGCCACTAGGACAATAAAAGCAGTCCTAGACTCTGCTATATTTCACACAAAGCCTGTTCAACGAGCTTATGGCGCCGTGAACCACTATAGGGGACCACCCGTGCCGCTTAGGTGATCAGAGCAACGTTTACCCAAATGCGGCTTCAAAACCCGAGGATCCATATATATTTCATTAGCCCCATAACGCACGCAGACTTTTACATATAATCAACGCCTCACCCCACCAGGATTTGAAGCCAAGATCTTATAATTGTGACCGGGGAACGCTACCTCTGGGCCACCAGGACAATAAAAGCAGTCCTAGACTCTGCTATATTTCACACAAAGCCTGTTCAACGAGCTTATGGCGTCATGAACCTCTAATGGGGACCACCCGTGCCACTTAGGTGATCAGAGCAACGTTTTTTTTCCCCAAATGCTGCTTGAGAGCAGGAGAATCATATATGTTTCGATGGCCCAATAAAGCTTGCGGACTTCTCATATAATCGGCACCTCACCCACCAGGATTTCCAGCCACAATCTTATAATTGTGACCGAGACACTTCACCTCTGAATTTTCAGGACAATAAAGCAATCTAAGACTCCTCTATAATGTTTCACACAATGCCTTTTCAACGAGCTTATGGCGCTGTGAACCACTACAGGGGACCACCCGTGCCGCATAGGTGATCAGAGCAACGTTTAACCAAATGCGGCTTCGAAACCCGAGGATCCATATATATTTCATTAGCCCAATAAAGCACGCAGACTTCTACATATAATCAACGCCTCACCCCACCAGGATTTGAAGCCACGATCTTATAATTGTGACCGGGTGACGCTACCTCTGGGCCACCAGGACAATAAAAGCAATCCTAGACTCTACTATATTTCACACAAAGCCTGTTCAACGAGCTTATGATGCTGTGAACCACTATAGGGGACCACCCGTGCCGCTTAGGTGATCAGAGCAACGTTTAACTAAATGCGGCTTCGAAACCCGAGGATCCATATATATTTCATTAGCCCAATAAAGCACGCAGACTTCTACATATAATCAACGCCTCACCCCACCAGGATTTGAAGCCACGATCTTATAATTGTGACCGGGGAACGCTGCCTCTGGGCAACCAGGACAATAAAAGCAGTCCTAGACTCTACTATATTTCACACAAAGCCTGTTCAACGAGCTTATGGCGTCGTGAACCTCTAATGGGGACCACCCGTGCCACTTATGTGATCAGAGCAACGTGTTACCTAATGCGGCTTCGAAACAGGAGAATCCACATATATTTCATTAGCCCAATAAAGCACGCGGACTTCTACATATAATCAACACCTCACCCCACCAGGATTTAAACCCAAGATCTTATAATTGTGACCGGGGAACGCTACCTCTGGGCCACCAGGAAAAAAAAGCAGTCCTAGACTCTGCTATATTTCACACAAAGCCTGTTCAACGAGCTTATGGCGTGAACACTCTAATAGGGACCACCTGTGCCGCTTAGGTGATTGATCAGAGCAACGTTTTACCAAATCTTGACTTCAAAACACGAGGTCATATATATTTCATTAGCCCAATAAAGCCGCCTTGAGGACTTCTACATATAATCAACACCTCACCCAGCGGATTCAAACCCACGATCTTATAATTGTGACTAAGGGTATGTACTACCTCCTGGGCCGCAGGACACTAAAGCAGTCCTAGACTCTGCCTATTTCCTGCGAATCCTGTTCAACGAGCTTATGGGCGCAGTGAACCTCTAATAGGACACCGTGCAGCTTATGTGTGATCAGAACGCGTTTTACCAAATCGGCTTGGAAACACGAGGATCCATATATATTTCATTAGCCCAATAAAGCAGTCGGACTTCTATATATAACAAACACCTCACCCCACCAGGATTCAAACCCACAATCTTATAATTGTGACCGGGGATGCTACCTCTGGGCCACCAGTACAATAAAAGCAGTCCTAGATTCTACTATATTTCACACAAAGCCTGTTAAACGAGCTTATGGCGCAGTGAACCTCTAATGGGGACCACCCGTGCCGCTTATGTGATCAGAGCAACGCTTTACCAAATGCGGTTTTGAAACACGAGGATCCATATATATTTCATT
>NW_024754600.1:0-6045 GCF_018991925.1 Homarus americanus
AAATTTCCGTTTTTCTATGATTAGTAGATTACCAACTTTCCAGAAAGTAGATATTTGCCATTTTCTGTTATACAAATTTCCGTTTTCTGATAATCTCATGAGAAAATTGGTAATATTTCCCAAAGTCGATAATCCACTTTCCCAAAGTAGATAATCGATTTTTCGGGAAAGTAGATAACCAACTTTCCTGTTAAGTATATATTTCCCATTTTCTATAGATATTTTTCGTTTTTATATATATATATATATATATATATATATATATATATATATATATATATATATATATATATATATATATATATATATATATATATAGAAATAAAACAGTGGGTTTATCTTATTGTAGCAAGGTTATATTGACTAAATAAAATAGCCTATGGCGTTGTACAGTACAGTAGTTATCACATAACTTGGGATTCAATAACAAAGATTATTTACTATTGTTCGAGCTATATAGTTTTATTTTTACTTATGTTTAAAGAGTTTTCTTTGCTGAAGCATCAAGCAAATTACATTGGTAAGTGACTATAGATGACTGAAGAAAACAATACAATACCATTATGTTCATAAACTATTAAAATACATATAGAGAAAAATCATCTTTTATTAATTTCTTTCCATTTGTTCACGTTGGACTTCACAAAGTCCATTCCAGTTGATAGAGGAGAGAAAAGATAAGAAAAAGGGAGTCCCTGGACGGCTGATGCTGGTCCGAAGGGTCAGGTTCTCCCCCAAGAGGATCCTGACTCCTGGAACCACTGGACAAACAAGCATGCTGGTCCAAAAGTCATTTACCTCTTGGAAGAAGCCTCCTGACCCCAGCTCAAAAAGGCTACCCAATTTCAGGACCGGCTCCTTGTCCTAGGTTCGGCACATCCTGGATGAGGAATTTCAAATCTAAAAAAAAAAAAAAAAGGATCCTAGGCAGGCTAACGCTGACTTTCAGAACACAGACACAGGGGGTGGAGGGGAGGAGCAGGTGGGGGGGTGGAAGGGGATGGAGGAGGTGGAAGGATAGGAGGGAGGAAGAGAGGGTAGAGAGAGGGGGTTTGGAAGAGGGAGGGGTGGAGGAGAGGAAGAGGAGGTGGAAGGAGAAGGGGGAGGTGGAGAAGGGCTGGGTGGAAGGAGGGAGGGGGTGGAGGGGAGATGGGGAAGGGTGAACGGGGGAGGGGTGGAAGGGGAGGGGGGAGTGATGGAGGAGTAGAAGGAGGGCTGTTGGAAGAGGGAAGATAGGGGAGGGAGGAGAAGGGTTGGAGGAGACGAAAGGAGGTGGGGTGAAAGGAGAGGAGTGGAAGGATAGGGGAGGAGCGCAGGAGAGGTGGAAGGAGGGGGAGGGTGGAGAGGGGTGGGAGGGGTGGAGGGGAGAGAGGGATGGGTGGATGGAGAAAGAGGAGGGTGGAAGGAGAGGAGAAGAGAGTTGGAAGGAAAGGGAGAGGTGTAGATGGGAGAGGGGGAGGGGTGGAAGGATAAGGAGTGGAGAGAGAGGGGTGAAAGGAGGGGGTGCTGGAGGGAGACAGGAGGGGGTGGAGGGAAGAGGGGGGAAGGAGGGAGAGGGAGAGGGAGGTGAGGGGAGAGAAAGGGGAGGTGAAAAGAACTGGGTGGAGGGAGAGGGGGATGGGTGAAGGGGGAGGGGGTGGAAGGAGAGGGAAGGGGAAGGATAGGAGTGGAAGAGGGGTAGAAGGAGAGGTGGAGGAGACAGGAGGGGTGGAGGAAGAGAGAGAGGAAGGAGGGAGAGGAAGAGGAGGTGGAAGGAGAAGGGGAGGTAGGGAGAGGGGAGGGGTAGGAAGGAGAGGGGAGGGGTAGAGGGAGAGGGGGAGGGGTGGAAGGGGAGGGGGAGCGGTGAATTGGGGAGGGGTGGAGGAAGAGAGGGGTAGAAGGAGAGGGGGTTGAAGGAAACAGGAGGGGTGTAGGGGAAGAGAGGGAGGGGTGGAGGAAGAGAGGGAGGGGTGGGAGAGAGCGTGGGGAGTGGAGTGGAGGGAGAAGAGGGGTGGGATGGAGAAGAGGAGGTGGGTGGAGAGGGAGAGGTGGAAGGAAAGGGAGAGGTGGTGGATGGAGATGGAGGGGAGGTGGAAGGAGAGGGAGAGATGAGGGGAAGGAGAGGAGATGGAAGGATAGAGTATGGTGGGAAGAAGAGGGGTGGGGGTATGGCAGAGGGGAGGGGAAAGGGTGGAAGGAGGAGGGAAAGGGTGGAAGGAGAGGGAAAGGGTGGAGAGGTTGGAGGAGAGGGGAATGACGGGAGAAGGGTAGGGGTGGGAAGGAGGGAAGAGGAGGGGATGGAGAGGGTGATGTGGTGGAAAGGAGGGGAGGGAGGTGGGGGAAAGGGGGAGGGGTGGGATGAGAGGGAGAGGGGGTGGAAAGAGAGGGGAGGGGTGGGAAGAGAGGGGATGAGGGGTGGAATGAGAGGGAGAGGTGGTGGAAGGTGAGAAAGGAGGTGGAAGGGGAGGGGTGGGAGGAGAGGGGAGGAGGTGGAGGGAGAGGGGGGAGGAGGTGGAAGGAGGGGGAAGTGTGGAAGGAGAGGTGGGGTGAAGGAGAGTGGGAGGGGTGGAGGGAGAGGGGGGAGGGAGAGGGGGAAGGGTGAGGGAGAGGGGAAGGGAGGAGGGGAGGTGGAGGGAGAGGGAGAGGAGTGAGGGAGAGGTGGTGGAATGAGAGGAGAGGTGGAGGGAGGAAGAGGGTTAAGGAGAAGGGTAGGGTGGTGGGAGAGGAAAAGGGCAAACATGGAAATTATGTTAAGTAAATCAAAATATACAATAGTAAGTAAAAATACAGACCATACATGAAATAAAATACACGTTAGAAAAAATAGAAATGCACAATGATAAAAAACAATAATAAAGTAATGATAATAAGACAACATTGTCACTGGTACCAAGTTCCTCGAGACTGGAATTAAACTGCTACATGTATCAGAGCAGGGTAGGTAGTAGGAGACTTTGGTACCTTCTACTACAGTACTGACTGTACGGCTAACTTTCAAATCGCCGCCTTAAGTACATCCCAATAATCAAGAGAATCAACGTGGTCATCACAGCTGTCACTACCTCTACAGAAGAAGTCAGTGTGATGGTTTACACTGTCAATAAAGTTTACGGGTCACCAAACAGGTACAGTTTCCCCAGTACTTCCTTTACATAGGCGAGGTTCTCAACAGATGCAGGCTTTATCTTCTGCACCTTTACAACACGGGCGCGGATGGGTTTCCTTAGAATAGTTTATGTGTCTGAAGTGTTGCTTCCAACATTGTCCAAAGGCTTGAGGACAAAGACCATTCTCGGGGTAGACCATACCGTCCCTGACCCACAGTGCAGCTTGGCGGCTCAGTAGGACAGGCTACACTCACAGGAACTTTCTGGGGAAATACAAGTAAACAGTACCCAAGATCTCTTCTAAAAAGTACATTATATTTAAAATATTGTGCATAAGTAACAATGTTTAATAACTATTTGTTGTGACTCAACATTCAAAACAAAATTGGCCCATGGGCGCGGCCATGTTTGATGCCGGATGGTCATACAAAGTTATGACTGCACAGGGGTGTTAAAGGTGATGTAAGCTTTGAAACCCCATCCTCCTCGGCATTATTACAACAATTTAAAATACATTGAAAGAATAAACTGAAATATAGACAGCTTCAAGTGAAAGTATATAGAAGCAACCAATTCCAAAGTTTGTTTTATTAGAGATAAGGCACCGGCAAGGCATAACTGGGACATATATTTTCCATTATTTATGTTAGCCAGCCTTAGGGGGGACAGTGAGACAGTGTTGTACTGTTCATCGCTTCACACCAAAAACCTGATTTTAAGTAGTATCCTGACGGTCATGGGTTAGTTAAGACGTCGTCCCCACCACACCACACAGTGTCTCCACGCCACTCTGTCCTGTGGACCGTCATCGACACGAGATTAAGTGTGTTAACCTAGGTTGTTATCCCCGTGAAGTATCACTGTGGATGCCTGGTTGCAACAAAAGCAATCCAGGCTGGCCTATCAAACCTACAGTAAATGGTTAATCAATTCACGCTAAGAGTTTTCCCACGACACCCGTCACAGTGACCGTGGATCGACACGAGACTAAGTGTTAACCTAGGTTTGTTATTCCCGTGGAAATATCACGAAGCCTGTACTTTTAAAAGAGGAGTTTTCAACTTGGGAAACATGTGATTACTCTAATGTGGGTATGACTTAACAGAGCCTTAATTCTTCAAGTGATACATTTATCGCCTGCCTGGATTGCTTTTGTTGCAACCAGGCTTCATCTCAAGAACTTCTTTCACGGGGAATAACAACAAGTACTCTTGGGTAACCATAGTTTCGCGTCACTGACAGTCACTGTAGACGGTTGTCGCGGCAAGGAGAACTGGTAAGCTTGACTTGAATTAACCATTTAGGTACTAGGTCAGCCTGGATTGCTTTGTTGCAACCAGGCTTCCACACGTGAGGAGGCTTCTTCCAAGAGGTAAATGGCTTTTGGACCAGCATGCTTGTTTGTCCAGTGGTTCCAGGAGTCAGGATCCTCTTGGGGGAGAACCCTGGCCCTCGGACCTGGCATCAGCCAGGTTCAGGGACTCCCCTTTTTTTTCTTATCTTTGCCCTCCTCCTCTATCAACTGGAATGGACTTTGTGAAGTCCAACGTGAACAAATGGAAAGGAAATTGGAGAAAAAGATGATTTTTCTGTATATGTATTTTAGTGGTTTATGAACATAATGGTATTGTATTGTTTTCTTCAGTCATCTATAGTCACTTACCGATGTAATTTGCTTTGATGCCTTCAGCAAAGAAAACTCTTTAAACATAAGTAAAAACATGTAACCATAGCTCGAACAATGGTAAATAATCTTTGTTATTGAATCCCAAGTTAGTGTGATAACTTACTGTACTGTACAACGCCATAGGCTATTTTATTTGTGTGAATATAACCTTGCTACAATAAGATGAACCCACTGTTTTATTTCTATACCACTTTCAATATATATATATATATATATATATATATATATATATATATATATATATATATATATATATAAAACGAAAAATTTCTATAGAAAATGGGAAATATATACTTAACGGGAAAGTTGGTTATCTACTTTCCCGAAAAATAGATTATCTACTCTTTGGGAAAGTGGATTATCGACTTTTTGGGAAATATTACCTAATTTTTCGAAGTAGATTATCACAGAAAACGGGAAATTTGTATAACAGAAAATGGAAAATATCTACTTTCTGGGAAAGTTGGTAATCTACTAATCATAGAAAACGGGAAATTTGCATCATAGAAAATGGGAAATATCTACTTTCCGCGAAAGTTGGTTATCTACTTTCCCGAAAAGTAGATTATCTACTTTTCGGAGAAGTAGATTATCGATTTTTGGGGGAAATATTTCCTTAATTTTCCGAAGTAGATTATCATAGAAAACGGGAAATTTGCATCATAGAAAATGGGAAATATCTACTTTCCGCGAAAGTTGGTTATCTACTTTCCCGAAAAGTAGATTATCTACTTTTCGGGAAAGTAGATTATCGACTTTTCGGGGAAGTAGATTATCGATTTTGGGGAAAATATTACCGTAATTTTCCGAAGTAGATTATCATAGAAAACGGGAAATTTGCATCATAGAAAATGGGAAATATCTACTTTCCGCGAAAGTTGGTTATTCATTAGAAAAACGAAATTTGTATAAGTGGGAAATATCTACTTTCGCTTAATGTTGGTTATCTACTTTCGTAAGTAGATTATCGACTTTTCGATTTATCGATTTAATACCTGATTTTCCGAAGTAGATTATCATAGAAAACGGAATTTTGCATCATAGAAATGGGAAATATCTACTTTCCGGTTGGTATCCTGTTTCTATGATAATCTACTTCGGAAAATTAGGTAATATTTCAAAAATCGATAATCTACGTCCTCGAAATCGATAATTCATTTCCTGAAAAGTAGATTATCTACTTTTCGGGAAAGTAGATAACCAACTTTCGCGGAAAGTAGATATTTCCCATTTCTATGATGCAATTTCTGTTTTCTATGATAATCTACTTGG
>NW_024754601.1:0-24050 GCF_018991925.1 Homarus americanus
CAATGGTTACACTGTTCCTCCACCATGGAGCCCTCCACCAGCCACACTCAAATTCACCGACCTCGGCGACAGTAAAGCCAACCTCCCGAAGGAGGACCTCAAAAAAATATCTCTCCAAGCCATAGCCACCGAGACACCGGCTGATGCAGCATCATACTTCACAGACGGCTCGGTGGACCCAAAACATCACAGATCCGGAGCGGCCTTCTACACCCAAGGTCAGACCCTCAAATGGAGACTTTCCAACGACTGCTCCACCCTACAAACAGAACTGGTAGCAATCTCAAAGGCCCTACAACCCGCTGCAACACAACACAACAAGTCCGTCATAATTCACACGGACTCGAAATCGGCCATGCAGGCGCTGCAACACAGTCAACCAAGAGACAACGTCCACATCATTACCTCGATCCTCGCACAGCTACAGGAATTCCAAAGCCAAAACCGACCAGTCGTCTTACACTGAATTCCCAGTCATGTAGGGATCGGAGGAAACGACGTGGCAGACGAAGCAGCCAAGGCAGCGTTCCAGCCAGCATGCATCCCAGGATTCAGCTGATGTGCAGCAGATCAAAAATCGCCTCCAGAAGACTTACCAGAGCTCATCAAAAGAGCTTTCGGCTTCAACCTTTGGTTCCCAATCAGCCCGTGGGTGCCTGGCGGCCCACGAAAGACCACCTTTACGCGAACAAAAACTCCAAGACAAACCGTCAGGCAGCCACCGACTACGACTAGGAGTACCAGTGCTCTGGCAGATGATCGGAAATGACGTCATGGAATGCACCTACTGTCAGGAGCCAGCAGCCAACCCACTTGAACACTATCTCCTCGACTGCGAAGTCACACAAAGCCTCCGAAACAGAACTCAAATCTCCCAAGAAACACACGCAACACTAGCGGCCACTCTAACCCGAAAGGCCCATACAGACCACATTCACCACCTACTCCGGGTCATCACACGATACCCACCACCCAGATAGCTTAGAAAGTATCCTCTCCCAGCAAGTGCTGACCCAAGTTCGGGGGGCGCGCCACTCCGAAACTGACCACGTCCAAGAGTGGGGGTTGGTGGTAAGCGTCCGCACGATCGAGGTCGGCTCACACTACAACATCCACTCCAGTCTGCGGGTGCCGGGACCCACTTCTCCAGTACGTCGGTCTGCAGCTGCTCCTGGGCTCCGCGAGAACCATAAACAGCAGGCACTTACGGCAAAGGCCACGTGTCGGACTACAGTCCGACGAGGAAGTATACAACAGCTTTCAGCAACAGCCGGGCGCCGTGGCCGGCCTGTTGGAGTCGTCCCGAGGAATGGCCCGTACTAAACAGGCTGCCCGCAAGTCCACTGGAGGCAAGGCTCCACGGAAGCAGCTTGCCACCAAGGCAGCTCGCAAGTCCGCCCCAGCCACCGGTGGTGTCAAGAAGCCCCATCGTTACAGGCCCGGAACCGTCGCCCTTCGTGAGATCCGTCGTTACCAGAAGAGCACAGAGCTACTCATCAGGAAGCTGCCCTTCCAGCGCCTGGTGCGTGAGATCGCCCAGGATTTCAAGACTGACCTGCGCTTCCAGTCGTCTGCCGTCATGGCTCTGCAGGAAGCCTCTGAGGCTTACCTGGTGGGTCTTTTCGAGGACACCAACCTGTGTGCCATTCACGCCAAGCGCGTTACCATCATGCCCAAGGACATCCAGCTGGCCCGGCGCATCCGCGGAGAGCGTGCTTAAGTCCTCTTCCTTGGGGAAAAACACAAAGCACAACAAAACCTACCAGACATCTATAACTCGGCCCTTCTCAGGGCCAAAGAACTGTTCTGAAGATAATTTTCATGACAATCGAAATGGTTGGTGGTCGGAGAGCGTTAATTTCGGTTACCCAAATCGCCTAACGGTAAGTTGGTAACATTCGTGGAGGTACGATTGTATAGTAGGTCATCAATTCGGGAGGTGGGTGGGTGCAACAAACAAGAGCTAGTAACAAATAAATATATAAAGAATAAGTAAGTAAATAAATAAATAAAATAAAAGAACATACAATAAAAAAAAAAAAAAAAAAATTGTTTACATGAAATAGGCGTGCTGCAAACAAGAAATGAAGCCCAAACACCCTCCATGTATGTCACTTTGCAGTGGGTGTACAACTACTCCACGCAGAATTTATTTATTTATTTATTATGTTTCGATTTAGTCCGGTTTCTACGCCAATAGAGAATGCAGATTATTATAATTTTTTTTTTATTTATTTCCCTCTCAATATATCACTGTCGGTAACTGTCTCTTTAACATGTAACTGTGGCTCCGATGGAGCCGATTAAGTTGTAGTAGTGGGATGGCGTGTTTGTTGTGCACAAGTAACCTCTTGCTTGGAAGAGGTGTACTTGGTGACAGCCTTGGTGCCCTCAGACACGGCATGCTTGGCCAGTTCACCGGGCAGCAAGAGTCGGACAGCTGTCTGGATTTCCCGACTTGTAATGGTGGAGCGTTTGTTGTAGTGCGCCAGGCGGGAAGCCTCGGCAGCGATGCGCTCGAAGATGTCGTTCACGAAAGAGTTCATGATGGACATAGCTTTGGAGGAGACTCCTGTGTCGGGGTGCACTTGCTTCAGTACCTTGTAGATGTAGATGCTGTAGCTTTCCTTCCTCCTGCGCTTCTTCTTCTTGTCACCCTTGGCAATGGCCTTCTGGGCCTTTCCAGCCTTCTTGGCAGCCTTTCCGGAAGTTTTGGGAGGCGTGGCGGCACAGTTACTCGTGGCGCGGAGCGAGAGAATTGAAAACTGGCCCGACTAACTTTTCCTTATATACCGAGCGGGCCGCTCAGGATCAGACTGGCTGCAGCTACGGCTCTCTTACATTGGTTGGGTCCGCGAGACGGCCACCTGGCCTGATCCTGAGCTTGGTATAAAAGACCAAGGTGGCGGGCGGAAATTTAACTCCTATCACGAAAAGCAGCAACAGCAACATGTCAGGACGCGGCAAGGGAGGCAAAGTGAAGGGCAAGTCAAAGTCCCGTTCTAGCAGGGCAGGGCCGGACTCCAGTTCCCCGTGGGTAGAATCCCCCGTCTCTTGCGTAAGGGCAACTATGCTGAGCGCGTTGGTGCAGGTGCCCCTGTGTACCTTGCAGCCGTCATGGAGTACCTGGCAGCAGAAGTGCTCGAGCTGGCCGGTAACGCCGCCCGCGACAACAAGAAGACCCGCATTATCCCACGTCATCTTCAGCTTGCCATTCGCAATGACGAGGAGCTGAACAAGCTCCTGTCTGGAGTCACCATTGCCCAAGGGGGTGTCCTTCCTAACATCCAAGCTTTGCTCCTCCCCAAGAAGACAGAGAAGAAATAAGAACCCAAGGTTCGTTCACACAAGACAACCTAACCAAACAGGCTCCTTTCGGAGCCACAGGATATCACTTAAAGAGAGAAATATACGACATCAACGTTTTGCAGGATAACACTCTATTTTACGTGTAATTAGCATAGTCTTGTGGAAATTGAGTGAAATTGATTTTGAATGGTGTAGATGTGAAGGGCGGTTGTGGGGGCCTGGGGTGGGGACTTAAACGGGACTTAGAAGGGCGCAAGAAGCAGCAGCAGCAGCAGCAGCAGCCAGGGAGGCGACCTTATTTTCAGTCAGGTTCATACACAAAGAAATACATCAGATTCATTGACAGTACAGTACACATTTACCAGTGTGGGCTAGCCAATTTGGGATAAAGAGCAAGAATGTAATGTCCTCAATGAAGTAATGACATAGTTCAAGATACAATAAGTGAGGTGGCCTGAAGTCTTTGACAGTTTCCCATTCAATAATATAGTAGTGCTTTAAAGGTGTATCACCAAGTTTACATGCTGAGTGTTCCTTTATGGGTACAGCGTTACTAACTAGCCAGATGTGTCTGTATCCTAACCTAATTCTGGCCACGACTACATCACACAGGCAGGCAGGAGCAAGTTGTTTGGACACTCTTCCTAGCCCCCTTGGTCCCTGTTCACCTACCTACTGTAGCAGTAAGTAGGTACCTGTTGTAAATCGAAAGGTTGCCAATTCGTATTCAGGGACAGTTGTTGGAGCTTCTAAACTTGAACTGACACAATCCGAGGAGTGGTGACCCGAGGATCACAGACACTATCTCTCCCACTACAAATCCCTTCCTAACCTCCTGCTCCTTCCTCTGTCCTCCCCAAATTTAACCATGCTATCGCAAAGGTAATAATACAGGTAGAGACAACAACATATTTTCCTATTGGCTTATTATATATTAATAACAGAAACGCTGCCGCCATCCCGGAGGCTATACATTGTCTCACTGTTCATTACCTCCACAATTCTTCCTCTTACTTCTTCTTCCATCAATACTTTATTAACGGTGTATGTAAGTTTCACCATGTATTGCACTACAGCGGTAGAGCAAAGTATATTTTGTTAGCAATAAACCAAAAGCATATTTTATGGCCTAATCATCACTACATAGAACACCACCCATAAAGCATGATACTAGTAGACCACAAACTGCTATAAACACCCAAAGCATATTTTATTGCCTAATCATCCATCACTACATAGAACACCACTCATAAAGCATGATACTATTAGACCACAAACTGCTATAAACCCCGAAAATATACTATACTAGTGACTCTAATTGTGTTACCCAATATTATACGAAATAATACTATAAAACATAATAATAAACACACTAATAGTGTATATTAGTTGAATGCACAATCTGATGAGAAATCAAAAAAAAAAAAAAAAACATAACAATAACCTAGAAAGAGTGTAGAGTATTTTTGTGCAAACTATTATACTAGTAGATGGTCTAAGATAACTGTATGTGAAGGAAAAGGTGTGCTCTCCACTCAAACTTTCTTTTTATGAAATCTCCTACTCCCCAGCTGAGCGGTACGCCCAATGGGAAACAAAACGTGGCACATAACACGCCGCCCGCCAGCTCTGGCTCGGTGAATAGGAATCAGTAATCGGGCGGAGTATAAACAACGCCGCCGCCAATGTGCTCCTCCCATCTCTGAGGAAATCTGGCGGGCAACTTAGTATTATATTAGCATGTAATAATAATAACAATAATAATAATAATAATAATACTACTACTAATAATAATACTAATAATATTAATAATAATAATATTAATAATAATAACATGCAATTTCATTTTATAACACATACTAACAAAATAGTGTATAGCCTACTATACTTAACTATAATAGGTTAGGTTGCGTAGGAGGATCTAAAAAGTACAGTAGTATACACACACACACACACACACACACACACTTCGCTACTATATGCCAGACGCTCCCCCGGCTTGACACAACCACTCTCCCTGCTTACCTACCAGCCCCCCCCTTCCCACTGACTTAGTAGAAGTATTTGAAATAGCAAAACGCCTGGACAAACTAAAATTAAAACCCTCTACCACCCCCATTGACTTACCAATGAAACGCTTCAAGGAGTTCTCCCCGGAGCTTGCTAAACCCCTATGCTCCATCATCAATGCTTCTCTCAGTCAAGCCAGATGCCCAGCTGACTGGAAGACCTCTTATGTATCACCAGTGCCCAAGTCAACCAGCCCACAATCCTTAAATCAGCTACGACCTATTGCAATCACCCCAATACCCAGCCTAATCTGTGAAAGTTTTGTGTTCGACTGGCTGGGCTTTTGCTGATATTGCAGGAGTCGTAGTAGACCCTCAGCAATTTGGCAACATGAAAACTTCCTCCACCACTGACTGACTGACTGTCTTGTCAGCTTTCTCGATTACATATACCGCCATCTCGAGAAACGAAAAACGTCTGTAGCTGTCGCCTTCATTGATTTCACTAAAGCGTTCGACCTAGTCGACCACAATATAATCATCAACTAAGCTATTGACCTCGGGCTTCGGAGAAGTCTTATTATACCAGGGCTTACAGACTTCCTCAGTGACCGACGCCAAGCTGTACGCTTCCGAGGGGCTGGCTGTCTCCACCTTTCAGTCACTCACCTGTGGCGTCCCCCAAGGCACCAAGATGGGACCACTCTGCTTCCTTATGCTCATCAATGATGCCCTAAGAGAAACCCCTGCTCGCTGGAAATATGTCGACGACTCCACCATTGGGATCAGCGTCAACAATTCTGCTCCAAACTATACCGCCCTTCATGATTTATTGAACAGTCTCCAAAACTGGGCCACCAACAACCATGGTTATGCACATCAACCTCTCCTCCGACATTGTCCCACCTCCTTCCATTACTCTAGGTCCGAACACACTCCAGGTTTTAGATTCCACGAAGCTCCTCGGCGTCACCATAGACAACAAACTAACAAGTCCACGCAGCTAATAACCGGCTTCCGCTTCCACCTCCTAGCCCCACTCAAGTCCCTCAGTGTTCCCACACAGAGCTCCTCAGTGTCAGCACAATCTATACTCCTAAGCTCACTCTGTCTTCCCTAAATGCCACACAACGTAAACACCTAGAAAAAGTGCAAAAGAGGCCATGCAAGATTATTCTCTACCCTTCCTACTCCACATATCAAGAAGCGCTCAACACACTGACCGACCCTTTAGACTCTCACTGACCATCACCACGACCTCATCTGCAACTTTGGTAAGAAGCTTCTACACCATCCCCGACACCGGCTCCTACTACCACCTGAGATCCCTAGTCCGAGAATTGCTCTTCGACACCACAACCGCATCCAGCCCATACGTGCACGAACTGATCGCTATAAGAACAGCCCAGTCCCAACCATTGTAAAAATTATCGATAACTTGTAATAAATCAGTGTACTCACTCCCAGTAAACACTACTCCTTGCACTGTCACTATGTTGAAATGAACTGTAGTTTGAGCTTTTCCCCAGCTAGTTATTATATGTCTTATTTGTGTCACTCATGTTACCTGTATATTATTTGTAATTCGTAACCCATTCCCCAAATATGTAACTGTATATTTTCAGCCTTCTGGCTGCCAAGCTCTTTCAATAAACCGTTAATTATTATTATTATTATTATTATTATTTATATGTTGGTCCATACCAACTCACTCCCCTGAACCCTCCTCCCCACCGGACTATCAACAAGTTCTTGCCATAAGGTACTATCTCATTTGGCAAAGGAATGGAACCAGTGATGAATAGTGGTGAACAGTGCTTAACTCAGTGAAAAACAACTCGGCAGTTGAGTCTTACCCAAGCTAGCTAACCAGCTTCACACAGTGAGGTCCCAGGTACCCGGTTATACTTCCCCTGAGACTCCACGATAGAGAGGCCTGGGACCACACCTCACCCACTTGAATGAGTGAGTCATGTCGACCACGTGGTGTCCCCAAGATGCTACGACACCACGTAGTGAATGTTTGGCTACAGCATCATCATGTGAAGTTCCTCATAACACCATCTGTGAGGTAACTGCTACATCATCAGGCCCCTCATAACGCCATCTGTGAGGGAGTTACTACACTACGTGTCTGGTGTTCAACATCTCACCTTACATGATCTACGCGTGCAAACATTAATCTGTATGTTCACTGTGTGCTCCTTCACCTTTCTCTAATGAGGGCTTTTGTTAAACCACCAATTTATGATGTACTAAGTCATTTGTGTCCAATGTATACTTTCGAAAAGCCCTTGTTTGGGGAAGGTAGGAGAGAGTAGTCGTCATTATTGTCCAAGCCCCATTATTTATTTCTATATATAAGTAATGCAGGCTGGTTTTTAAATACCTCAATCCCCTAACGGTGCCGTTTGTATATTAAGAAATACCGAAGCCATACAGTACAACACCAGCGAATATGAAGTATCACTGTAACCGGCAACTGTTACTCACTCATACCTACATACATATATAGAGTCTTTACAGAATGATAGCAGACACGAGGAAGACGAACAACAAGAGGAGGAGAGTTAGAAGAAAATAAACTTCAAGCTAAGAAGAAGAATACCAAGACATTTCCTCCAAACAACAAAACAACACACACAATCAAGCCGACCAAACACTGAGAAACCATGGCGGAACCCAACATGCACCGGACGCTTGACCTGACTCTATCCTGCCGCATCCAGGCGAGTTGCTGCTTAAAGTCCCTCACGCAAGCGCTGTTTAGCCACTGCACCTATTCTATCCTCCTAAAATTCACTTCAATCCCCCCTGCCACTAGCATGTTATGTATGTATGTATGTATGTATGAATGAATGATAACTGCAACTTTGCGTATTAAAACTCATTACTCTTACCGAAGTAATATAGTGCGTGGTTATGTTATGTCATGTTAGGATAGATTATAAACTACATTGGGTTACATTTCGTGAGGTTCGGTGACGCTACAGGAAGTTAGGTGAGGTACCTGGAGGTTAGGTGAATGTTGACTGACTGACTGACTGACATTACTAGGAAGTGGTTCCAACACGTTCACGCACAACCTATACTCATACCACAAGTCCAGAATTAGAGAGGATCATGTTATTGGATATATTTTCAACGATTTACTCAGTGTCTAACCAACTCTTTAGCGATTTAAATGTGGACCTAAAATTAGGTCCGTATATTTGTTTGTCGTGGTGGTGGTGGTGGTGGTGGTGGTGTGCGCCCGTCCATCAGGTTGATTAACCACCAAAACCATAAAGGGTGCGGCCCTGCCGTTTCAGGGCATACACCACATCCATGGCGGTGACGGTCTTCCTTTTTGCGTGCTCGGTGTAGGTGACGGCGTCACGGATGACGTTCTCCAGAAACACCTTGAGGACGCCGCGGGTCTCCTCGTAGATGAGGCCGGATATACGTTTAACACCTCCACGCCGAGCTAGACGACGAATGGCGGGCTTGGTGATACCCTGGATGTTGTCACGAAGCACCTTACGATGACGCTTGGCGCCACCCTTTCCAAGTCCCTTGCCTCCTTTGCCTCGTCCAGTCATGTTGTTGTGGTTGCTACTACAGGTGGTCCTGGTGTGGCTTCGCCCACGGTTTGGTGGGAGTAGGTGGCGTGCTGTGGACGCAGCGGTAGTATCGTTCATCCAAGGCCGTCCCTCCCTCTTGGAGGTGGGGCGTAGCTTGCGGATGACGCATGCGGCACTCGTGGCCAATGAGGTGGCCACTGAGGTGGAGAATGTCTGTATATAAGCCCGCCCGCCTGCCAGGCCGCCCGTATTTACTATTTCGTCGTCGAGATGGCCCGTACTAAACAGACTGCCCGCAAGTCCACTGGAGGCAAGGCTCCACGGAAGCAGCTTGCCACCAAGGCAGCTCGCAAGTCCGCCCCAGCCACCGGTGGTGTCAAGAAGCCCCATCGTTACAGGCCCGGAACCGTCGCCCTTCGTGAGATCCGTCGTTACCAGAAGAGCACAGAGCTACTCATCAGGAAGCTGCCCTTCCAGCGCCTGGTGCGTGAGATCGCCCAGGATTTCAAGACTGACCTGCGCTTCCAGTCGTCTGCCGTCATGGCTCTGCAGGAAGCCTCTGAGGCTTACCTGGTGGGTCTTTTCGAGGACACCAACCTGTGTGCCATTCACGCCAAGCGCGTTACCATCATGCCCAAGGACATCCAGCTGGCCCGGCGCATCCGCGGAGAGCGTGCTTAAGTCCTCTTCCTTGGGGAAAAAGAAAAAGCACAACAAAACCTACCAGACATCTATAACTCGGCCCTTCTCAGGGCCAAAGAACTGTTCTGAAGATAATTGTCATGACAATCGAAATGGTTGGTGGTAGGAGAGCGTTAATTTCGGTTACCCAAATCGCCTAACGGTAAGTTGGTAACATTCGTGCAGGCACGAATGTATAGTAGGTCATCAATTCGGGAGGTGGGTGGGTGCAACAAACAAGAGCTAGTAACAAATAAATGTATAAAGAATAAGTAAGTAAATAAATAAATAAAATAAAAGAAAATACAATAAAATAAAAGAAAATACAATAAAATACAATAAAATAAAATAAATTGTTTACATGAATTAGGCGTGCTGCAAACATGAAATGAAGCCCAAACACACTCCATGTATGTCACTTTGCAGTGGGTGTAAAAGTACTCCACGCAGAATTTATTTATTTATTTATTATGTTTCGATTTAGTCCGGTTTCTACGCCAATAGAGAATGCAGATTATTATAATTTTTTTATTTTTTTATTTCCCTCTCAATATATCACTGTCGGTAACTGTCTCTTTAACATGTAACTGTGGCTCCGATGGAGCCGATTAAGTTGTAGTAGTGGGATGGCGTGTTTGTTGTGCACAAGTAACCTCTTACTTGGAAGAGGTGTACTTGGTGACAGCCTTGGTGCCCTCAGACACGGCATGCTTGGCCAGTTCACCGGGCAGCAAGAGTCGGACAGCTGTCTGGATTTCCCGACTTGTAATGGTGGAGCGTTTGTTGTAGTGCGCCAGGCGGGAAGCCTCGGCAGCGATGCGCTCGAAGATGTCGTTCACGAAAGAGTTCATGATGGACATAGCTTTGGAGGAGACTCCTGTGTCGGGGTGCACTTGCTTCAGTACCTTGTAGATGTAGATGCTGTAGCTTTCCTTCCTCCTGCGCTTCTGCTTCTTGTCACCCTTGGCAATGGCCTTCTGGGCCTTTCCAGCCTTCTTGGCAGCCTTTCCGGAAGTTTTGGGAGGCATGGCGGCACAGTTACTCGTGGCGCGGAGCGAGAGAATTGAAAACTGGCCCGACTAACTTTTCCTTATATACCGAGCGGGCCGCTCAGGATCAGACTGGCTGCAGCTACGGCTCTCTTACATTGGTTGGGTCCGCGAGACGGCCACCTGGCCTGATCCTGAGCTTGGTATAAAAGACCAAGGTGGCGGGCGGAAATTTAACTCCTATCACGAAAAGCAGCAGCAGCAACATGTCAGGACGCGGCAAGGGAGGCAAGGTGAAGGGCAAGTCAAAGTCCCGTTCTAGCAGGGCCGGACTCCAGTTCCCCGTGGGTAGGATCCACCGTCTCTTGCGTAAAGGCAACTATGCTGAGCGTGTTGGTGCAGGTGCCCCTGTGTACCTTGCAGCCGTCATGGAGTACCTGGCAGCAGAAGTGCTCGAGCTGGCCGGTAACGCCGCCCGCGACAACAAGAAGACCCGCATTATCCCGCGTCATCTTCAGCTTGCCATTCGCAATGACGAGGAGCTGAACAAGCTCCTGTCTGGAGTCACCATTGCCCAAGGGGGTGTCCTTCCTAACATCCAAGCTGTGCTCCTCCCCAAGAAGACAGAGAAGAAATAAGAACCCAAGGTTCGTTCACACAAGACAACCTAACCAAACAGGCTCCTTTCGGAGCCACAGGATATCACTTAAAGAGAGAAATATACGACATCAACGTTTTGCAGGATAACACTCTATTTTACGTGTAATTAGCATAGTATTGTGGAAATTGAGTGAAATTGTTTTTGAATGGTGTAGATGTGAAGGGGTACTGCGGGGGCCTGGGGTGGGGGACTTAAACGGGACTTAGAAGGGCGCAAGAAGCAGCAGCAGCAGCAGCAGCAGCAGCAGCAGCAAGGGAGGCGACCTTATTTTCACTCTGGTTCATTGACAGTACACATTTACCAGCAGCATACATTGGAGTCATATTGTAATTGTAGACTAATCAGTGTGGGCTAGCTAGCTAGCCAATTTGGGATAAACAGCAAGAATGTAATGTCCTCAATGAAGTAATGACATAGTTCAAGATACAATAAGTGAGGTGGCCTGAAGTCTTTGACAGTGTCACATTCAATAATATAGTGCTTTAAAGGTGTATCACAAAGTTTACATGCTGAGTGTTCCGGTATGGGTACAGCGTTACTAACTTGCCAGATGTGTCTGTATCCTAACCTAATTCTGGCCACGACTACATCACACAGGCAGGCAGGAGCAAGTTGTTTGGACACTATTCCTAGCCCCCTTGGTCCCTGTTCACCTACTGTAGCAGTAAGTAGGTACCTGTTGTAAATCGAAAGGTTGCCAATTCGTATTCAGGGAAAGTTGTTGGAGCTTCTAAACTTGAACTGACACAATCCGAGGAGTGGTGACCCGAGGATCACAGACACTATCTCTCCCACTACAAATCCCTTCCTAACCTCCTGCTCCTTCCTATGTCCTCCCAAAATTGAACCATGCTATCGCAAAGGTAATAATACAGGTAGAGACAACAACATATTTTCCTATTGTCTTATTATATATTAATAACAGAAACGCTGCCGCCATCCCGGAGGCTTTACATTGTCTCACTGTTCATTCCCTCCACAATTCTTCCTCTTACTTCTTCTTCTTCTTCTTCTTCTTCTTCTTCTTCTTCTTCTTCTTCTTCTTCTTCTTCTTCCATCAATACTTTATTAACGGTGTATGTAAGTTTCACCATGTTTTGCACTACAGCGGTAGAGCAAAGTATATTTTGTTAGCAATAAACCAAAAGCATATTTTATGGCCTAATCATCACTACATAGAACACCACCCATAAAGCATGATACTAGTAGACCACAAAAACTGCTATAAACCCCCAAAGCATATTTTATTGCCTAATCATCACTACATAGAACACCACTCAAAAAGCATGATACTATTAGACCACAAACTGCTATAAACCCCAATAATATAATAGACTATACTAGTGACTATAATTGTGTTACCCAATATTTTACGAAATAATACTATAAAACATAATAATAAACACACTATAAAACATAATAATAAACACACTAAAAGTGTATATTAGTTGAATGCACAATCTGATGAGAAGTCAAAAAAAAAAAAAACAACATAACAATAACCTAGAAAGAGTGTAGAGTATTTTTGTGCAAACTATTATACTAGTAGATGGTCTAAGATAACTGTATGTGAAGGAAAAGGTGTGCTCTCCACTCAAACTTTCTTTTTATGAAATCTCCTACTCCCCAGCTGAGCGGTACGCCCAATGGGAAACAAAACGTGGCACATAACACGCCGCCCGCCAGCTCTGGCTCGGTGAATAGGAATCAGTAATCGGGCGGAGTATAAACAACACCGCCGCCAATGTGCTCCTCCCATCTCTGAGGAAATCTGGCGGGCAACTTAGTATTATATTAGCATGTAATAATAATAACAATAATAATAATAATAATAATAATACTACTACTACTACTACTACTAATAATAATAATAATAATAATATTAATAATAATAATATTAATAATAATAACATGCAATTTCATTTTATAACACATACTAACAAAATAGTGTATAGCCTACTATACTTAACTATAATAGGTTAGGTTGCGTAGGAGGATCTAAAAAGTACAGTAGTATACACACACACACACACACACACACACACACATACATATAGACAACAAACTAAATTAGAAACCACACGTCAGTGAAGTTATCAAATCCTCCAGTTTCCGTCTCCACCTCCTACGCCGACTCAAGTCCCTCGGTGGTCCTGCACACGAGCTCCTCAGTGTTTACACAACATTCATACTTCCCAAGCTCACCTATGCCTCCTCCACCTGGTCTTCCTCCCTAAATGCCACACAACGTAAACACCTCGAAAAAGTGCAAAAGAGGCCATGCAAGATTATTCTCTACCCTTCCTACTCCACATATCCAGAAGCGCTCAACACACTGACCCTTTAGACTCTCACTGACCATCACCACGACCTCCTCTGCAAATTTGGTAAGAAGCTTCTACACCATCCCCGACACCGGCTCCTACTACCACCTGAGATCCCTAGTCCGAGAATTGCTCTTCGACACCACAACCGCATCCAGCCCAGCCCATACGTGCACGAACTGATCGCTATAAGAACAGCCCAGTCCCAACCATTGTAAAAATTATCGATAACTTGTAATAAATCAGTGTACTCACTCCCAGTAAGCACTACTCCTTGCACTGTCACTATGTTGAAATGAACTGTAGTTTGAGCTTTTCCCCAGCTAGTTATTATATGTCTTATTTGTGTCACTCATGTTACTTGTATATTATTTGTAATTCGTAACCCATTCCCCAAATATGTAACTGTATATTTTCAGTCTTCTGGCTGCCAAGCTCTTTCAATAAACCGTTAATTATTATTATTATTATTATTATTATTTATATGTTGTCCCATACCAACTCACTCCCCTGAACCCTCCTCCCCAGCGGACTATCAACAAGTTCTTGCCATAAGGTACTATCTCATTTGGCCAAGGAATGGAACCAGTGATGAATAGTGGTGAACAGTGCTTAACTCAGTGAAAAACAACTCGGCAGTTGAGTCTTACCCAAGCTAGCTAACCACCTTCACACAGTGAGGTCCCAGGTACCCAGTTATACTTCCCCTGAAACTCCACGATAGAGAGGCCTGGGACCACACCTCACCCACTTGAATGAGTGAGTCATGTCGACCACGTGGTGTCCCCAAGATGCTACGACAACACGTAGTGAATGTTTTGCTACAGCATCATCATGTGAATTTCCTCATAACACCATCTGTGAGGTAACTGCTACATCATCAGGCCCTCATAACGCCATCTGTGAGGGAGTTACTACACTACGTGTCTGGTGTTCAACATCTCACCTTACATGATCTACGCGTGCAAACATTAATCTGTATGTTCACTGTGTGCTCCTTCACCTTTCTCTAATGAGGGCTTTTGTTAAACCACCAATTTATGATGTACTAAGTCATTTGTGTCCAATGTATACTTTCGAAAAGCCCTTGTTTGGGGAAGGTAGGAGAGAGTAGTCGTCATTATTGTCCAAGCCACATTATTTATTTCTATATATAAGTAATGCAGGCTGGTTTTTAAATACCTCAATCCCCTAACGGTGCCGTTTGTATATTAAGCAATACCGAAGCCATACAGTACAACACCAGCGAATATGAAGTATCACTGTAACCGGCAACTGTTACTCACTCATACCTACATACATATAGAGAGTCTTTACAGAATGATAGCAGACACGAGGAAGACGAACAACAAGAGGAGAAGAGTTAGAAGAAAATCAACTTCAAGCTAAGAAGAAGAATACCAAGACATTTCCTCCAAACAAGAAAACAACACACACAATCAAGCCGACCAAACACTGAGAAACCATGGCGGAACCCAACATGCACCGGACGCTTGACCTGACTCTATCCTGCCGCATCCAGGCGAGTTGCTGCTTAAAGTCCCTCACGCAAGCGCTGTTTAGCTACTGCACCTATTCTATCCTCCTAAAATTCACTTCAATCCCCCCTGCCACTAGCATGTTATGTATGTATGTATGTATGTATGTATGTATGTATGTATGTATGTATGAATGAATGATAACTGCAACTTTGCGTATTAAAACTCATTACTCTTACCGAAGTAATATAGTGCGTGGTTATGTTATGTCATGTTAGGATAGATTATAAACTACATTGGGTTACATTTCGTGAGGTTCGGTGACGCTACAGGAAGTTAGGTGAGGTACCTGGAGGTTAGGTGAATGTTGACTGACTGACTGACTGACTGATTGACAATTATTAGGAAGTGGTTCCAACACGTTCACACACAACCTATACTCATACCACAAGTCCAGAATTAGAGAGGATCATGTTATTGGATATATTTTCAACGATTTACTCAGTGTCTAACCAACTCTTTAGCGATTTAAATGTGGACCTAAAATTAGGTCCGTATATTTGTTTGTCGTGGTGGTGGTGGTGGTGTGCGCCCGTCCATCAGGTTGATTAACCACCAAAACCATAAAGGGTGCGGCCCGGCCGTTTCAGGGCATACACCACATCCATGGCGGTGACGGTCTTCCTTTTTGCGTGCTCGGTGTAGGTGACGGCGTCACGGATGACGTTCTCCAGAAACACCTTGAGGACGCCGCGGGTCTCCTCGTAGATAAGGCCGGATATACGTTTAACACCTCCACGCCGAGCTAGACGACGAATGGCGGGCTTGGTGATACCCTGGATGTTGTCACGAAGCACCTTACGATGACGCTTGGCGCCACCCTTTCCAAGTCCCTTGCCTCCTTTGCCTCGTCCAGTCATGTTGTTGTGGTTGCTACTACAGGTGGTCCTGGTGTGGCTTCGCCCACGGTTTGGTGGGAGTAGGTGGCGTGCTGTGGGCGCAGCGGTAGTATCGTTCATCCAAGGCCGTCCCTCCCTCTTGGAGGTGGGGCGTAGCTTGCGGATGACGCATGCGGCACTCGTGGCCAATGAGGTGGCCACTGAGGTGGAGAATGTCTGTATATAAGCCCGCCCGCCTGCCGGGCCGCCCGTATTGACTATTTCGTCGTCGAGATGGCCCGTACTAAACAGACTGCCCGCAAGTCCACTGGAGGCAAGGCTCCACGGAAGCAGCTTGCCACCAAGGCAGCTCGCAAGTCCGCCCAGCCACCGGTGGTGTCAAGAAGCCCCATCGTTACAGGCCCGGAACCGTCGCCCTTCGTGAGATCCGTCGTTACCAGAAGAGCACAGAGCTACTCATCAGGAAGCTGCCCTTCCAGCGCCTGGTGCGTGAGATCGCCCAGGATTTCAAGACTGACCTGCGCTTCCAGTCGTCTGCCGTCATGGCTCTGCAGGAAGCCTCTGAGGCTTACCTGGTGGGTCTTTTCGAGGACACCAACCTGTGTGCCATTCACGCCAAGAGCGTTACCATCATGCCCAAGGACATCCAGCTGGCCCGGCGCATCCGCGGAGAGCGTGCTTAAGTCCTCTTCCTTGGGGAAAAAGAAAAAGCACAACAAAACCTACCAGACATCTATAACTCGGCCCTTCTCAGGGCCAAAGAACTGTTCTGAAGATAATTGTCATGACAATCGAGATGGTTGGTGGTAGGAGAGCGTTAATTTCGGTTACCCAAATCGCCTAACGGTAAGTTGGTAACATTCGTGCAGGCACGAATGTATAGTAGGTCATCAATTCGGGAGGTGGGTGGGTGCAACAAACAAGAGCTAGTAACAAATAAATATATAAAGAATAAGTAAGTAAATAAATAAATAAAATAAAAGAAAATACAATAAAATACAATAAAATAAAATAAATTGTTTACATGAAATAGGCGTGCTGCAAACACGAAATGAAGCCCAAACACACTCCATGTATGTCACTTTGCAGTGGGTGTAAAAGTACTCCACGCAGAATTTATTTATTTATTTATTATGTTTCGATTTAGTCCGGTTTCTACGCCAATAGAGAATGCAGATTATTATAATTTTTTTTTTTTTTAATTTCCCTCTCAATATATCACTGTCGGTAACTGTCTCTTTAACATGTAACTGTGGCTCCGATGGAGCCGATTAAGTTGTAGTAGTGGGATGGCGTGTTTGTTGTGCACAAGTAACCTCTTACTTGGAAGAGGTGTACTTGGTGACAGCCTTGGTGCCCTCAGACACGGCATGCTTGGCCAGTTCACCGGGCAGCAAGAGTCGGACAGCTGTCTGGATTTCCCGGCTTGTAATGGTGGAGCGTTTGTTGTAGTGCGCCAGGCGGGAAGCCTCGGCAGCGATGCGCTCGAAGATGTCGTTCACGAAAGAGTTCATGATGGACATAGCTTTGGAGGAGACTCCTGTGTCGGGGTGCACTTGCTTCAGTACCTTGTAGATGTAGATGCTGTAGCTTTCCTTCCTCCTGCGCTTCTTCTTCTTGTCACCCTTGGCAATGGCCTTCTGGGCCTTTCCAGCCTTCTTGGCAGCCTTTCCGGAAGTTTTGGGAGGCATGGCGGCACAGTTACTCGTGGCGCGGAGCGAGAGAATTGAAAACTGGCCCGACTAACTTTTCATTATATACCGAGCGGGCCGCTCAGGATCAGACTGGCTGCAGCTACGGCTCTCTTACATTGGTTGGGTCCGCGAGACGGCCACCTGGCCTGATCCTGAGCTTGGTATAAAAGACCAAGGTGGCGGGCGGAAATTTAACTCCTATCACGAAAAGCAGCAGCAGCAACATGTCAGGACGCGGCAAGGGGGGCAAGGTGAAGGGCAAGTCAAAGTCCCGTTCTAGCAGGGCCGGACTCCAGTTCCCCGTGGGTAGGATCCACCGTCTCTTGCGTAAAGGCAACTATGCTGAGCGTGTTGGTGCAGGTGCCCCTGTGTACCTTGCAGCCGTCATGGAGTACCTGGCAGCAGAAGTGCTCGAGCTGGCCGGTAACGCCGCCCGCGACAACAAGAAGACCCGCATTATCCCGCGTCATCTTCAGCTTGCCATTCGCAATGACGAGGAGCTGAACAAGCTCCTGTCTGGAGTCACCATTGCCCAAGGGGGTGTCCTTCCTAACATCCAAGCTGTGCTCCTCCCAAGAAGACAGAGAAGAAATAAGAACCCAAGGTTCGTTCACACAAGACAACCTAACCAAACAGGCTCCTTTCGGAGCCACAGGATATCACTTAAAGAGAGAAATATACGACATCAACGTTTTGCAGGATAACACTCTATTTTACGTGTAATTAGCATAGTATTGTGGAAATTGAGTGAAATTGATTTTGAATGGTGTAGATGTGAAGGGCGGTTGTGGGGGCCTGGGGTGGGGGACTTAAACGGGACTTAGAAGGGCGCAGAAGCAGCTTTAGCAGCAGCAGCAGCAAGGGAGGCGACCTTATTTTCAGTCAGGTTCATACACAAAGAAATACATCAGATTCATTGACAGTACAGTACACATTTACCAGTGTGGGCTAGCCAATTTGGGATAAAGAGCAAGAATGTAATGTCCTCAATGAAGTAATGACATAGTTCAAGATACAATAAGTGAGGTGGCCTGAAGTCTTTGACAGTGTCACATTCAATAATATAGTGCTTTAAAGGTGTATCACAAAGTTTACATGCTGAGTGTTCCGGTATGGGTACAGCGTTACTAACTTGCCAGATGTGTCTGTATCCTAACCTAATTCTGGCCACGACTACATCACACAGGCAGGCAGGAGCAAGTTGTTTGGACACTATTCCTAGCCCCCTTGGTCCCTGTTCACCTACCTACTGTAGCAGTAAGTAGGTACCTGTTGTAAATCGAAAGGTTGCCAATTCGTATTCAGGGAAAGTTGTTGGAGCTTCTAAACTTGAACTGACACAATCCGAGGAGTGGTGACCCGAGGATCACAGACACTATCTCTCCCTTCCTAACCTCCTGCTCCTTCCTCTGTCCTCCCCAAATTGAACCATGCTATCGCAAAGGTAATAATACAGGTAGAGACAACAACATATTTTCCTATTGTCTTATTATATATTAATAACAGAAACGCTGCCGCCATCCCGGAGGCTTTACATTGTCTCACTGTTCATTCCCTCCACAATTCTACCTCGTACTTCTTCTTCTTCTTCTTCTTCTTCTTCTTCTTCTTCCATGAATACTTTATTAACGGTGTATGTAAGTTTCACCATGTTTTGCACGACAGCGGTAGAGCAAAGTATATTTTGTTAGCAATAAACCAAAAGCATATTTTATGGCCTAATCATCACTACATAGAACACCACCCATAAAGCATGATACTAGTAGACCACAAAAACTGCTATAAACACCCAAAGCATATTTTATTGCCTAATCATCACTACATAGAACACCACTCATAAAGCATGATACTATTAGACCACAAACTGCTATAAACCCCAATAATATACTATACTAGTGACTATAATTGTGTTACCCAATATTATACGAAATAATACTATAAAACATAATAATAAACACACTAATAGTGTATATTAGTTGAATGCACAATCTGATGAGAAGTCAAAAAAAAAAAAAAAAAAATAGCAACAACCTAGAAAGAGTGTAGAGTATTTTTGTGCAAACTATTATACTAGTAGATGGTCTAAGATAACTGTATGTGAAGGAAAAGGTGTGCTCTCCACTCAAACTTTCTTTTTATGAAATCTCCTACTCCCCAGCTGAGCGGTACGCCCAATGGGAAACAAAACGTGGCACATAACACGCCGCCCGCCAGCTCTGGCTCGGTGAATAGGAATCAGTAATCGGGCGGAGTATAAACAACACCGCCGCCAATGTGCTCCTCCCATCTCTGAGGAAATCTGGCGGGCAACTTAGTATTATATTAGCATGTAATAATAATAACAATAATAATAATAATAATACTACTACTACTAATAATAATAATAATAATAATATTAATAATAATAATATTAATAATAATAATATTAATAATAATAATATTAATAATAATAATATTAATAATAATAACATGCAATTTCATTTTATAACACATACTAACAAAATAGTGTATAGCCTACTATACTTAACTATAATAGGTTAGGTTGCGTAGGAGGATCTAAAAAGTACAGTAACACACACACACACACACACACACACACACACATACATATAGACAACAAACTAAATTAGAAACCAAACGTCAGTGAAGTTATCAAATCCTCCAGTTTCCGTCTCCACCTCCTACGCCGACTCAAGTCCCTCGGTGGTCCTGCACACGAGCTCCTCAGTGTTTACACAACATTCATACTTCCCAAGCTCACCTATGCCTCCTCCACCTGGTCTTCCTCCCTAAATGCCACACAACGTAAACACCTCGAAAAAGTGCAAAAGAGGCCATGCAAGATTATTCTCTACCCTTCCTACTCCACATATCAAGAAGCGCTCAACACACTGACCGACCCTTTAGACTCTCACTGACCATCACCACGACCTCATCTGCAAATTTGGTAAGAAGCTTCTACACCGGCTCCTACTACCACCTGAGATCCCTAGTCCGAGAAGTGCTCTTCGACACCACAACCGCATCCAGCCCAGCCCATACGTGCACGAACTGATCGCTATAAGAACAGCCCAGTCCCAACCATTGTAAAAATTATCGATAACTTGTAATAAATCAGTGTACTCACTCCCAGTAAACACTACTCCTTGCACTGTCACTATGTTGAAATGAACTGTAGTTTGAGCTTTTCCCCAGCTAGTTATTATATGTCTTATTTGTGTCACTCATGTTACTTGTATATTATTTGTAATTCGTAACCCATTCCTCAAATATGTAACTGTATATTTTCAGTCTTCTGGCTGCCAAGCTCTTTCAATAAACCGTTAATTATTATTATTATTATTATTATTTATATGTTGGCCCATACCAACTCACTCCCCTGAACCCTCCTCCCCAGCGGACTATCAACAAGTTCTTGCCATAAGGTACTATTTCATTTGGCCAAGGAATGGAACCAGTGATGAATAGTGGTGAACAGTGCTTAACTCAGTGAAAAACAACTCGGCAGTTGAGTCTTAACCAAGCTAGCTAACCACCTTCACACAGTGAGGTCCCAGGTACCCAGTTATACTTCCCCTGAGACTCCACGATAGAGAGGCCTGGGACCACACCTCACCCACTTGAATGAGTGAGTCATGTCGACCACGTGGTGTCCCCAAGATGCTACGACAACACGTAGTGAATGTTTTGCTACAGCATCATCATGTGAATTTCCTCATAACACCATCTGTGAGGTAACTGCTACATCATCAGGCCCCTCATAACGCCATCTGTGAGGGAGTTACTACACTACGTGTCTGGTGTTCAACATCTCACATTACATGATCTACGCGTGCAAACATTAATCTGTATGTTCACTGTGTGCTCCTTCACCTTTCTCTAATGAGGGCTTTTGTTAAACCACCAATGTATGATGTACTAAGTCATTTGTGTCCAATGTATACTTTCTAAAAGCCCTTGTTTGGGGAAGGTAGGAGAGAGTAGTCGTCATTATTGTCCAAGCCACATTATTTATTTCTATATATAAGTAATGTAGGCTGGTTTTTAAATACCTCAATCCCCTAACGGTGCCGTTTGTATATTAAGAAATACCGAAGCCATACAGTACAACACCAGCGAATATGAAGTATCACTGTAACCGGCAACTGTTACTCACTCATACCTACATACATATATAGAGTCTTTACAGAATGATAGCAGACACGAGGAAGACGAACAACAAGAGGAGAAGAGTTAGAAGAAAATCAACTTCAAGCTAAGAAGAAGAATACCAAGACATTTCCTCCAAACAAGAAAACAACACACACAATCAAGCCGACCAAACACTGAGATACCATGGCGGAACCCAACATGCACCGGACGCTTGACCTGACTCTATCCTGCCGCATCCAGGCGAGTTGCTGCTTAAAGTCCCTCACGCAAGCGCTGTTTAGCCACTGCACCTATTCTATCCTCCTAAATTTCACTTCAATCCCCCCCTGCCACTAGCATGTTATGTATGTATGTATGTATGTATGTATGTATGTATGTATGTATGTATGAATGAATGATAACTGCAACTTTGTGTATTAAAACTCATTACTCTTACCGAAGTAATATAGTGCGTGGTTATGTTATGTCATGTTAGGATAGATTATAAACTACATTGGGTTACATTTCGTGAGGTTCGGTGACGCTACAGGAAGTTAGGTGAGGTACCTGGAGGTTAGGTGAATGTTGACTGACTGACTGACAATTATTAGGAAGTGGTTCCAACACGTTCACACACAACCTATACTCATACCACAAGTCCAGAATTAGAGGATCATGTTGTGGATATATTTTCATGGTTGCTCAGTGTCTAACCAACTCTTTTGCGATTTAAATGTGGACCTAAAATTAGGTCCGTATATTTGTTTGTCGTGGTGGTGGTGGTGGTGGTGGTGGTGTGCGCCCGTCCATCAGGTTGATTAACCACCAAAACCGTAAAGGGTGCGGCCCTGCCGTTTCAGGGCATACACCACATCCATGGCGGTGACGGTCTTCCTTTTTGCGTGCTCGGTGTAGGTGACGGCGTCACGGATGACGTTCTCCAGAAACACCTTGAGGACGCCGCGGGTCTCCTCGTAGATGAGGCCGGATATACGTTTAACACCTCCACGCCGAGCTAGACGACGAATGGCGGGCTTGGTGATACCCTGGATGTTGTCACGAAGCACCTTACGATGACGCTTGGCGCCACCCTTTCCAAGTCCCTTGCCTGCTTTGCCTCGTCCAGTCATGTTGTTGTGGTTGCTACTACAGGTGGTCCTGGTGTGGCTTCGCCCACGGTTTGGTGGGAGTAGGTGGCGTGCTGTGGACGCAGCGGTAGTATCGTTCATCCAAGGCCGTCCCTCCCTCTTGGAGGTGGGGCGTAGCTTGCGGATGACGCATGCGGCACTCGTGGCCAATGAGGTGGCCACTGAGGTGGAGAATGTCTGTATATAAGCCCGCCCGCCTGCCTCACTACAGCCACACCTCAGCCACCCAAGCAGCAGAGAACGACAACCACGAGAAAGACAAAAGAAGCACACACCAAGGCACCAGAAGGAATGATACACATATCAGACCTAGCCAATGTACTGACGACCTTCGCGGAGGGCCTAGCCGGACTACTGGGCCACAAGATCCAACCCACACAGCTCCAAATACTCATGGGGAGCGTCCTCGGGCAAGTCGCCACAGCTCCAGCCACCTCAGTGGAGGAAGCCACGCCGGTCCGCACACGAGTGACAGCCGAGGTACACTCTACACCGAAGAAGGCCACCAGAGAACCCAAGATACCGACAGCTCCCAGAAAGAAACTGGACGTTTCAACTCCCCTGAACCGAGCCACGGCCCAGAAGGCAAAAACCACAGAACACGAAGATATGAACCTGATCCAGTTGGAATCGAACTTGGACATCTCCATCGAGGACCACCAGAAGTCCCCGATGAAACAGTGGTGGAAAACATCAGCACCCTGAACATCCTAACATGGAATGCTCAGGGCATCAAAAACAAGAAACACCTCCTACAAGAAGCAGCAGCCAAGGACGAGCTTGACATCATACTGCTACAAGAAACACTTCTACAAGAACACCACTGTTTCAAATTCAGTGGTTACAAGACATACGGGAGGCATTTCACGCAGGCGTCAACAAGAGGATGTATGATCTTGGTCAAGTCAAGCATACCCTCCGCCGATGTCACGCAGCAATTTCCATGTGGGGAAAACATCGAGACACAGGCCGTCCAAGTAACCCTCCAAGAACGGGAATTAACTGTTCACAACATCTACAAGAACCCAAGGGGCTCACTGGAGGTTACTCAATTATTTGCTTCGGCCGCCGACCACGCCACACTCATAGGAGGGGATTTCAACGCACATCATCCTTTCCTAAACTCGGCAAGCCCCACAAATGAAGACGGCCTACACCTATACA
>NW_024754602.1:0-6747 GCF_018991925.1 Homarus americanus
AGCCTTCTTGGCAGCCTTTCCGGAAGTTTTGGGAGGCATGGCGGCACAGTTACTCGTGGCGCGGAGCGAGAGAATTGAAAACTGGCCCGGCTAACTTTTCCTTATATACCGAGCGGGCCGCTCAGGATCAGACTGGCTGCAGCTACGGCTCTCTTACATTGGTTGGGTCCGCGAGACGGCCACCTGGCCTGATCCTGAGCTTGGTATAAAAGACCAAGGTGGCGGGCGGAAATTTAACTCCTATCACGAAAAGCAGGAGCAGCAACATGTCAGGACGCGGCAAGGGAGGCAAGGTGAAGGGCAAGTCAAAGTCCCGTTCTAGCAGGGCCGGACTCCAGTTCCCCGTGGGTAGGATCCACCGTCTCTTGCGTAAAGGCAACTATGCTGAGCGTGTTGGTGCAGGTGCCCCTGTGTACCTTGCAGCCGTCATGGAGTACCTGGCAGCAGAAGTGCTCGAGCTGGCCGGTAACGCCGCCCGCGACAACAAGAAGAACCGCATTATCCCGCGTCATCTTCAGCTTGCCATTCGCAATGACGAGGAGCTGAACAAGCTCCTATCTGGAGTCACCATTGCCCAAGGGGGTGTCCTTCCTAACATCCAAGCTGTGCTCCTCCCCAAGAAGACAGAGACAACCTAACCAAACAGGCTCCTTTCGGAGCCACAGGATATCACTTAAAGAGAGAAATATACGACATCAACGTTTTGCAGGATAACACTCTATTTTACGTCAAATTAGCATAGTATTGTGGAAATAGAGTGAAATTGATTTTGAATGGTGTAGATGTGAAGGGCGGTTGTGGGGGCCTGGGGTGGGGGACTTAAACGGGACTTAGAAGGGCGCAAGAAGCAGCAGCAGCAGCCAGGGAGGCGACCTTATTTTCAGTCTGGTTCATTGACAGTACACATTTACCAGCAGCATACATTGGAGTCATATTCTAACTGTTGACTAATCAGTGTGTGGGCTAGAAACTTTGGGATAAAGAGCAAGAATGTAATGTCCTCAATGAAGTAATGACATAGTTCAAGATACAATAAGTGAGGTGGCCTGAAGTCTTTGACAGTGTCCCATTCAATAATATAGTAGTGCTTTAAAGGTGTATCACAAAGTTTACATGCTGAGTGTTCCGGTATGGGTACAGCGTGACTAACTTGCCAGATGTGTCTGTATCCTAACCTAATTCTGGCCACGACTACATCACACAGGCAGGCAGGAGCAAGTTGTTTGGACACTCTTCCTAGCCCCCTTGGTCCCTGTTCACCTACCTACTGTAGCAGTAAGTAGGTACCTGTTGTAAATCGAAAGGTTGCCAATTCGTATTCAGGGAAAGTTGTTGGAGCTTCTAAACTTGAACTGACACAATCCGAGGAGTGGTGACCCGAGGATCACAGACACTATCTCTCCCTTCCTAACCTCCTGCTCCTTCCTCTGTCCTCCCAAAATTGAACCATGCTATCGCAAAGGTAATAATACAGGTAGAGACAACAACATATTTTCCTATTGTCTTATTATATATTAATAACAGAAACGCTGCTGCCGCCATCCCGGAGGCTATACATTGTCTCACTGTTCATTCCCTCCACAATTCTTCCTCTTACTTCTTCTTCTTCTTCTTCTTCTTCTTCTTCCATCAATACTTTATTAACGGTGTATGTAAGTTTCACCATGTTTTGCACTACAGCGGTAGAGCAAAGTATATTTTGTTAGCAATAAACCCAAAGCATATTTTATGGCCTAATCATCACTACATAGAACACCACCCATAAAGCATGATACTAGTAGACCACAAACTGCTATAAACACCCAAAGCATATTTTATTGCCTAATCATCACTACATAGAACACCACCCATAAAGCATGATACTAGTAGACCACAAACTGCTATAAACACCCAAAGCATATTTTATTGCCTAATCATCACTACATAGAACACCACCCATAAAGCATGATACTAGTAGACCACAAAAACTGCTATAAACACCCAAAGCATATTTTATTGCCTAATCATCACTACATAGAACACCACCCATAAAGCATGATACTAGTAGACCACAAAACTGCTATAAACACCCAAAGCATATTTTATTGCCTAATCATCACTACATAGAACACCACTCATAAAGCATGATACTATTAGACCACAAACTGCTATAAACCCCAATAATATAATATACTATACTAGTGACTATAATTGTGTTACCCAATATTTTACGAAATAATACTATAAAACATAATAATAAACACACTATTAGTGTATATTAGTTGAATGCACAATCTGATGAGAAGTCAAAAAAAACAACAACAACATAACAATAACCTATAAAGAGTGTAGAGTATTTTTGTGCAAACTATTATACTAGTAGATGGTCTAAGATAACTGTATGTGAAGGAAAAGGTGTGCTCTCCACTCAAACTTTCTTTTTATGAAATCTCCTACTCCCCAGCTGAGCGGTATGCCCAATGGGAAAAAAAACGTGGCACATAACACGGCGCCCGCCAGCTCTGGCTCGGTGAATAGGATTCAGTAATCGGGCGGAGTATAAACAACACCGCCGCCAATGTGCTCCTCCCATCTCTGAGGAAATCTGGCGGGCAACTTAGTATTATATTAGTATGTAATAATAATAACAATAACAATAATAATAATAATACTAATAATAATAAGAATAATAATAATATTAATAATAATAATATTAATAATAATAACATGCAATTACATTTTATAACACATACTAACAAAATAGTGTATAGCCTACTATACTTAACTATAATAGGTTAGGTTGCGTAGGAGGATCTAAAAAGTACAGTAGTATATACACACACACACACACATACATATAGACAACAAACTAAATTAGAAACCACACGTCAGTGAAGTTATCAAATCCTCCAGTTTCCGTCTCCACCTCCTACGCCGACTCAAGTCCCTCGGTGTTCCTGCACACGAGCTCCTCAGTGTTTACACAACATTCATACTTCCCAAGCTCACCTATGCCTCCTCCACCTGGTCTTCCTCCCTAAATGCCACACAACGTAAACACCTAGAAAAAGTGCAAAAGAGGCCATGCAAGATTATTCTCTACCCTTCCTACTCCACATATCAAGAAGCGCTCAACACACTGACCCTTTAGACTCTCACTGACCATCACCACGACCTCATCTGCAAATTTGGTAAGAAGCTTCTACACCATCCCAGACACCGGCTCCTACTACCACCTGAGATCCCTAGTCCGAGAATTGCTCTTCGACACCACAACCGCATCCAGCCCAGCCCATACGTGCACGAACTGATCGCTATAAGAACAGCCCAGTCCCAACCATTGTAAAAATTATCGATAACTTGTAATAAATCAGTGTACTCACTCCCAGTAAACACTACTCCTTGCACTGTCACTATGTTGAAATGAACTGTAGTTTGAGCTTTTCCCCAGCTAGTTATTATATGTCTTATTTGTGTCACTCATGTTACTTGTATATTATTTGTAATTCGTAACCCATTCCCCAAATATGTAACTGTATATTTTCAGTCTTCTGGCTGCCAAGCTCTTTCAATAAACCGTTAATTATTATTATTATTATTATTATTATTTATATGTTGGCCCATACCAACTCACTCCCCTGAACCCTCCTCCCCAGCGGACTATCAACAAGTTCTTGCCATAAGGTACTATCTCATTTGGCCAAGGAATGGAACCAGTGATGAATAGTGTTGAACAGTGCTTAACTCAGTGAAAAACAACTCGGCAGTTGAGTCTTACCCAAGCTAGCTAACCACCTTCACACAGTGAGGTCCCAGGTACCCAGTTATACTTCCCCTGAGACTCCACGATAGAGAGGCCTGGGACCACACCTCACCCACTTGAATGAGTGAGTCATGTCGACCACGTGGTGTCCCCAAGATGCTACGACACCACGTAGTGAATGTTTTGCTACAGCATCATCATGTGAATTTCCTCATAACACCATCTGTGAGGTAACTGCTACATCATCAGGCCCCTCATAACGCCATCTGTGAGGGAGTTACTACACTACGTGTCTGGTGTTCAACATCTCACCTTACATGATCTACGCGTGCAAACATTAATCTGTATGTTCACTGTGTGCTCCTTCACCTTTCTCTAATGAGGGCTTTTGTTAAACCACCAATGTATGATGTACTAAGTCATTTGTGTCCAATGTATACTTTCGAAAAGCCCTTGTTTTGGGAAGGTAGGAGAGAGTAGTCGTCATTATTGTCCAAGCCACATTATTTATTTCTATATATAAGTAATGTAGGCTGGTTTTTAAATACCTCAATCCCCTAACGGTGCCGTTTGTATATTAAGAAATACCGAAGCCATACAGTACAACACCAGCGAATATGAAGTATCACTGTAACCGGCAACTGTTACTCACTCATACCTACATACATATATAGAGTCTTTACAGAATGATAGCAGACACGAGGAAGACGAACAACAAGAGGAGAAGAGTTAGAAGAAAATCAACTTCAAGCTAAGAAGAAGAATACCAAGACATTTCCTCCAAACAAGACAACAACACACACAATCAAGCCGACCAAACACTGAGAAACCATGGCGGAACCCAACATGCACCGGACGCTTGACCTGACTCTATCCTGCCGCATCCAGGCGAGTTGCTGCTTAAAGTCCCTCACGCAAGCGCTGTTTAGCCACTGCACCTATTCTATCCTCCTAAAATTCACTTCAATCCCCCCTGCCACTAGCATGTTATGTATGTATGTATGTATGTATGAATGAATGATAACTGCAACTTTGCGTATTAAAACTCATTACTCTTACCGAAGTAATATAGTGCGTGGTTATGTTATGTCATGTTAGGATAGATTATAAACTACATTGGGTTACATTTCGTGAGGTTCGGTGACGCTACAGGAAGTTAGGTGAGGTTCCTGGAGGTTAGGTGAATGTTGACTGACTGACTGACAATTATTAGGAAGTGGTTCCAACACGTTCACACACAACCTATACTCATACCACAAGTCCAGAATTATAGAGGATCATGTTATTGGATATATTTTCAACGATTTACTCAGTGTCTAACCAACTCTTTTGCGATTTAAATGTGGACCTAAAATTAGGTCCGTATATTTGTTTGTCGTGGTGGTGGTGGTGGTGGTGGTGGTGTGCGCCCGTCCATCAGGTTGATTAACCACCAAAACCATAAAGGGTGCGGCCCTGCCGTTTCAGGGCATACACCACATCCATGGCGGTGACGGTCTTCCTTTTTGCGTGCTCGGTGTAGGTGACGGCGTCACGGATGACGTTCTCCAGAAACACCTTGAGGACGCCGCGGGTCTCCTCGTAGATGAGGCCGGATATACGTTTAACACCTCCACGCCGAGCTAGGCGACGAATGGCGGGCTTGGTGATACCCTGGATGTTGTCACGAAGCACCTTACGATGACGCTTGGCGCCACCCTTTCCAAGTCCCTTGCCTCCTTTGCCTCGTCCAGTCATGTTGTTGTGGTTGCTACTACAGGTGGTCCTGGTGTGGCTTCGCCCTAGAACTAGAAAAATGCTAGTGACAGGGGGGAAGGAGGTTCAGAGGAAGAATAAAGATAGGATGGAAGTGAATTTTAGAAGGAGAGAACAGGTGCAGTGGCTAAACACCGCTTGCGTGAGGGGGTAGGCAAAATGCCCGTGAGGGTGCAACAACAACAATCAGGACGAGGCAGAGGGAGGGCGGGAGCAGGTCCGGGCAAGCAAAGGGCCAACGCGGGTGTTCTGATTGTCGTCTTAGCAGGCAGTGTTGGTAAAACGTAGGAAGAACCGCCCCGCCACGGCGGCGGCGCAAGCCGAGAAACGCAGGTGGACGGACGCACAGGCAGCACACGATCAAATCAAACAGAGAAGGTGAAAATATAGAAATTTTGCTAGTCGTAGGGTTGTTTGGAGAGAGATGAAGGTAAAGTCTTTGAGCTATGTCAAAGAGGAACGGAGCGAGTTGGAGGAAGGGTTTTTGAATCATTGAGCTTGAAATGTCAAAGTATTCATAGTAAGGAAGGATGAGCGTATCGTAGGAGAGTTTTTAGTAATAGCGGCAGACAGATTTGAGCTTTTTTGTCAAATTATGAACGGAGACGAGAATGAGATATAGGTTGAGTGGTTTCAGTCTAGAGTTAGGTCAATTTTATTAAGAATTGGATGTCACAGACGTTGGGTATGTTTGATTAGGTTCTGAGAGTTGTGGGTCTTTTAGCTATGTCAGAGAGAAATGGAGGGAGTTGGAGGAAGAGTTTAGAATCTTTGAGTTTGAAATGTCAAAGTATTCGTAGTGAGGAAGGATGAGTGTATCGTAGGAGAGTTGTTTAGTAATAGCAGGAGGCAGATTTGAGCTATGTCAAATTGTGAACGGAGATGAGAGTGAGATATAGGTTAAGTTTCAGTCTTGAGTTAAGTCGATTTTGTCGAGGTGGCTGATTATAGAAGTTGGGTATGTTTGATTTGGTTTTTGAGAGTTGTAGTGTTAAGAGGGGCTTTGTCTGACAGGATGTTGTGTTTGGAGATTGGTTGTGGGAGGGGGGGAGTTTGTGTTTGGGGATTGATGGGGGTGGCGGTTGTATGTTAATTTTAGGTGAATTAAAATTGCTTGAGGGGGGTTGTTGTGTGAGTGTGTATGTGTTTGTATGTAAATGTAGTAAGGGGAGGGAGGGAGGGTTAGGATAATGTTATAAGGTCAGGTGTGGTTCGGTTGTCGGGAGGAGGGGGGGAGGAGAGGAGAGGAG
>NW_024754603.1:0-23213 GCF_018991925.1 Homarus americanus
GAAATAGGTGCCTTGGCTTAACACACCGTGCCTGATGTTAAATTTTTTCATATATTCTGTTCTTTGATTTCACTGTCACATTATCTACGTTGACTAATCAGAGCACAGTTCCAGTATCTTGGGACATTTACGCATGCGCAAAAATTTAGTCTATCAGTAAGTGTTCCTACGAGTTTATGGTTTCCTCCTCACCTGAACACCGAAAACAATATCACCATCACTGACGAAACACATAAACAACATAAATAGACCCACCTACTCCGCCATCGGTTACACAAGATAAGTTAGGATAAGTTAGGACAGGTTAGGTTAGGTTCAACGCCCTGCCCACTGTAGGGTAACCATTGTCGTTGATAGTGTAAGTGGTTATACAATATCTCCAGAAATATCACTCACCCACGGAAATAAAGGTCATATTCGGTCATAACAGGACAAAATACGTGAGCAAAACCTATTTTAGTTATCAATAATATTTGTTATGGCACAAAACGAATCTTTACCATCCCTACAGTTTTATAAAGTGCCTTTAAGTGTCAGTAGCTCTGGTAAAGTGTCATTAAATCTAATAAGTGTCGTATACAGTAATGTCGTAAGATGTGGTGCATAATGAAAAAGTGCTATAAAGTGTAATAAAGTGTCTTTAGGTTTCAATGAGTGTCGTAAAGTATTAAACTGTCGTAAAGTGTCAGTGGCCTAAAGTATTCTAAAGTGTCATGAAGTGTCCTAAAGTGTCGGTGTTCTAAAGTGCCGTAAGAAGCCATATAGTTTCAACGTTATAAAGTGTCATAAGGTCACAAATAGTTATAAAATATCCAAGCAAAATAGAAGTGTCATACGGTGTCGAAAAGTGTCGTAAGGTGCTGTGAAGTCTCTTAAAGTGTCGTAAAGTGCCATTGGTGTAAAATGTAAAGTGTCTTTGTTTTATTACAAGGTGTAATGTGTGTCATGGAGTACAGTAAGGTGTCGTCAAGTGCCATGAGGTGTCATTAGTGTCAAGACAGTGTCAGGAGGTGACCCTGTATGGCACCAGGTCTTTAGGGACCACCAGCACAAGGTAACTAACTACTAATACAACTGTTGTGTTCTTTATACGTTAAACAAGTTCTCGTAGTCATTCATTTGGCATAAACTTTTTTTTTATTATTTAAAAATTTTACAATTTACATATTTACTGCATACATATTACATATTAACATATTTGTAGGTGAAATATTTGGATGACTTTTCTTTTAAAATACACTTGATCATTCATTTATTATAATATATCCTGCCTTTAATAAAGGCTATAGTCTCCTTAACATTATAATTTTCTTTCCTACTTAACCACATACAGTAAATATAATCTGACATTAGCATGATTATTGCATTCTTATCCTTATTTTCACTACAGTTAATATTAAACATTAAGAAATGTAGAAATAATTTGCTATTGACATTGCAGACTGTATTCAGGAGATTTTTAAACCATTTAATTATGTCTTTGTTATGGAAACAGAAGTAAAATACATGTACTGTATTGGATATTCTACTTCGCCACATCTTACACAACTATCATCTTGTTTTATGTTTAACATTTTTAGTCTCTGATTTGTTGGTAGAGTTTCACGAATATACCTATATGTGAAGCCTCTCTGGTGAGGATCCATATATTTACAAGTAATATTTTCCCAAATAAAAGGCCATTTAAACAGCGGATACTTTTCTTCAACTGCAGGTTTTGTCCATATCATTAACATATTGTATACATCTTTATTCTTGACATTGGGAAAGTTATTATGCCTTGCTAACCTTCTTAGAGTATTGATTGCAATACTATAATAAGGTGGAGACGAGTAGGAAACATTATCCGTAGGTTTCATTTCTAATAGATAGCTGGTCCTTATACTTGTATAATATGGAGTTAAAGATTTCCTCTTTTCATGGTCTGAAGCAATTTTTATGAAAGTTGTTCATAATATAGCAGCTGCTTTACAAAACACATTAACTACTCCAATACCACCTTGTTTGACAGGTAAATACAGAGTTTGTCTTTTAATTGGCTGGTACATACCACTCCACATGTATTTAAAAATACATGATTCAATTTTCTGTGAATTTTATTTGATGCAAATGTACGAGATAGGTACCATACCTTGGACAAAACTTTTGAGTTCACAATAATTGGTTTTTGGTAACAAGGATAATTTTCTTTTTGATAAACAATTTACAGTAATGCTGATATTTTCCAAGATTTTGTTCCAATTCATATCAACAGTGTGTTCGTAATCTTCATAATATATAGTGCCTAAAATTCTGGAATATTCTGCTGATCTCATCCGCAGCACAGGCCATAAATCTCTCTTGTTCCACTCACCCAAGCCCATAATACTTGTTTTATCTTTGTTTAATATAGCACCTGTTGCTTCTTCAAACCTTTCTATTTCTCTGCTAACCTCAATTATGGACTGGTTTGTGACAACAAAGAACATAAGAATGGAGGAAACTGCAGCGGGTCTATTGACCCATACTGGGCAGTCCCGTTTATACCCAACCCCTATTGCTCATATAAGCATCCAACCTGTGTTTGAAGCTATCCAGCGTATTCGAGTCAATGATGATATTTGGTAACTTGTTCCATTCATCCACTACTCTGTTTCCAAACCAGTGTTTACCTATTTCATGCTGAAATCTAAATTTGTCTAATTTAAAACCGTTGTTGCGAGTTCGCTCCTGGTTGGATAGTTTGAGTACCTTTGTAATGTCCCCTTTGTTTAACCCTGTCTTCCATTTATACACCTCTATCATGTCGCCCCTCACTCTACGTCTCTCAAGGGAGTGCAAATTAAGATTGTTTAACCTGTCTCTGTACTCAAGGTTCCTAATGCCCGGGATTAATCTTGTCATTCTCCTCTGGATTCTTTCCAAGGATTCTATATCCATTCTGTAATACGGTGACCAGAACTGAACTACGTAATCCAGGTGAGGTCTCACAAGCGCTAGATTTAATTTTAAGATGACCTCGCTAGTCTTGTAACTAACACTCCTTTGTATGAACCCAAGTACTTTATTAGCCTTGTTACGAGCAAAAACACATTGTTTACTTGGCTTAAGATTCCTACTTATCATTACTCCTAAATATCTCTCGCAGTCGGATTCCACAATGGCATCGTTGTTTATCTGGTAACTGGTTTCCCTGTTTACATCTCCTATACTGAGTACTTTACATTTGTCCGCATTGAATTTCATCTGCCATTTTTCCGACCATTCGAAAAATTTTTTAGATCTTCCTGTAGTTTTGCAGGAGTCCTTGTCAGATTTAATTACACGTCCTATTTTAGTGTCATCAGCAAATTTACTTATGTTGCTGTCTATGCCGATATCTATATCGTTTATGTATATAATAAATAATAATGGTCCAAGTATTGAGCCTTGGGGAACTCCACTAGTGACGTTGCTCCAATGCCATTTAGTGCCGTTTATGCTCACTCGCTGTTTCCTGTCCCGTAACCACGCCCTAATCCATATAAGGATATTACCTCTGATGCCATTTGCTTCTACCTTTCTAATTAGTCTTTTGTGGGGGACTCTGTCGAACGCTTTACTAAAGTCGAGATATACCACATCATAATTTTGCCCCTCGTCCACCGATTCGAAAACTGATGAAAAGAATGTTAATAGATTAGTTAGACATGAACGCCCTCTTGTGAAGCCATGTTGGGAATCTTTGATCAACTTGTGCTTCTCCAGGTGGTTTCGAATAGAGTTTGAAATGATTGATTCTAGTAATTTGCCTACTATTGATGTTAGACTGATTGGGCGGTAGTTAGAGGATAGTGATCTATCCCCCTTCTTGAAAATCGGTATTACATTCGCTATCCTCCAGGATTCTGGTACTACACCTGTTTTTAAGGACATGTTAAACAACTTTGCTAAGGGCATACTAAGCTCTTCCTTACATTCCTTTAATACTCTGGCAAATATCTCATCGGGACCAGGTGATTTATTAGGCTTCAGTTTGTCTATTTGCATATTAACATGGTTACTAGTCACTACTATCTCTCTTAATTTGTTTTCTTCACTTTCTCTGAATAGAGTCGGTGCCTCGGGTATCATGTTTAAATTTTCGGTGGTGAAAACTGTTGAAAAATATTTCTCCGTCGTTATCAGTTAGCTCGCCGGTATCCGACTGTATTGGTCCAATCTTATCTCGTGCTTTAGATTGATACATTTGGTAGAATCCTTTGGGGTTTGTCTTCGCCTCCCTTGCTATCTTCAGTTCATTATTCCTCTTTGCTTTTCTTATCTCGGTCTTAACCCTACCGGCCAATACCTTATAATACTCCCGGAGGTAAATTTCGCCACGGTTTATCCTTCTACCTATAGCCTTCCTTTGTCCAATAATGTTCTTTAAATAATTATTTATCCATTTAGGGTCATTGTTGTCTGATCTGAGTTTTTTGTATGGTATGTTCTGCCTTTGTGCATTAAGTAACTCATTATTTAAATTGTCGTGGAACTCGACAATCTCAGATCTCGTTATCAGGTAGGTGTCATCTGTCAGGTTCACGCCCAAGCGCGACACCCCCTCTCCCAGCTGCCTCTTTAAACTATCAAAGTTTGCCCTTCTGAAATCTGGGACTTAAATGGAATTTTCCTTGTGTTTGACCTGAAAATCTAACTGGAATCTAATTTCTTTGTGATCGCTGTTTGCAAGTTCGTTCCCTACCTCGACATTGCTAATAAGGTTTTCTCTGTTCGACAAAACTAAATCGAGTATATTATTACCCCGGGTGGGTTCGGTTATATGTTGACTTAGGAAACAGTCCTGGATCGTTTCGAGGAAATCCTCTGATACTGAGTTACCCGTAAGGTCAGTCCAATCTATTTGGCCAGGGTTAAAATCGCTTACTATACAGACTTTGTTGTGTATGGAAGCCCTGCGCATTTCATTCCAGATAAGTCGCTCGTTAACTGTATCAAGATTGGGAGGTCTATATTTTACTCCTATGATTAATTTTTCCCTACCATCGATTAATTCTATCCAAATTGTTTCTGTATTCTGCTCAATTTTTATTTCCTTATTTATTTCACACTTTAGATTATCCCTGACATACCATAGATTGCTACTCCGCCTCCTTTCCTGGTCTGCCTATCGGTATGGAACAATTTGTAACACCAGCAATTTGGTAATCGACCGGTAACTCACGTGAGTCTAGGTTGATCCATGTTTCAGTGAATGTTATTATATCGATTTTTTAGGCACATACCAAGGCCCTAATATCCATTTTGTTTCTCATACTTCTACTGTTCGCGTAGTCGACATTTAAGTTAGTAATGTTCTGAGTCCTCTCTATGCCGCGTTTAGGTTTTAATTCCGTCTATTTTAGTTTTGTCATCATTCCTAACGCTATTTCCCTGTAATCTTTCACTTTGTTGACCCGCTCCCACTGCAGTCTCCTCCACCCCCGTGCCCATATGTTCCCCTAGCAGTTTATCTCATAATGTTGTTGGACTAGTGCATCAATAACCTTGCTAAGCTCATAAAGACCTTCGTTGTTGAAGCACAGTAATAACTTTACAGCAACAGATATCTGAGTGTGTCACAAGGAGAAGTTCTCTCACCTTCGTTCATCCTGCCACAGTTAACAAATACATCATGGTCACGAGCTGAGAGCGTGGCGGTGTTACTTGTGTGTATCACCTGAGTACTGAAGTGTGTCATTAAGACTTATAAGGAAGATCACAAGCATGGTTTTAATATATCCTCGTCTTTATAGTAATAGTAAAGTGAAGAAGAAAACTTGTGACTTCTGGATTCTGAGTAAATAATATATTATAAACGTCGTCTGCTTTCTCTTCCTCCCAGCACCAAGGTCAAGGTAAGATTGTGGGCGTGTCCCTCAACCCACCTTTCCCAACTGCTCTTCACTTGGCCACGCCCACGCAGCCACTGCCACCCCGGCAAGCATATAAGGCCCTTCATCCTTATCTACAGGCATCAAGTCAAGTAGCACCACGAAACCAAACATCACTATAATGATTGCTAAGGTGAGAACCGCCCAATATATGTATTCATTAACTAACTGTTAATAAGTATGAAATGTGACTTATAATAACAAATTTAATTAATACAACATAATTCCAAAATCTTCCCGAAGAAGTAAACACATTCGGTATATAACTTTGAGAAATATTATTAAAATATTAAACGAAGTCAAATATTATTGGAAATAAAATAACAATGTATATTTGTAAAACGCTCAACATCTTTGTATCCGCAGCTACGATTCTCACATTTGTGGACCAGTTTCTTTAGCACATTATAGAATGACACCTGTAAGACATGTTGGTAATTTCATCTCTCACAGACCGCCGTCGTGCTGGCCCTGGTGGCCGTGGCTGTAGCTGCCCCCTCCCAGCCCTCCTACAGCTACACCCCCGCACCCGCCTACGAGGTAACTGCCTCCTTCACCACTGTCATAACCACAATTACTTTACTTAAATAATTCATAAAGGAACATGTGTCAATACCATCGACACAGTATTACATTAGCTTCGGTGAAACATACCGTAAAAAATATTCATTCTCTTACACAGTTCATTTATACCATTTCTCAATTACAGGAGCCAGCCAAGTACGACTTCAACTACGCCGTAAAGGACGACTACTCTGGCAACGACTTCGGCCACCAGGAGTCCCGTGACGGCTATGACACCCAGGGCTCCTACTACGTGCTGCTTCCCGACGGTCGTCTTCAGAAGGTGGCTTACACAGTCAACGGCGACTCCGGCTACGTGGCCGAGGTGACCTACGAGGGTGAGGCTCAGTACCCTGCAGCCCAGCCCTCCTACACCCCAGCTCCTGCCTACGGCTAAATGAAGTCTCCAATGTTATTTATAATTTTATTTATTAAATAGTCAAATATGAACATGACACCTTTGTTTCCTTTAATTAATCTGACCTTCACACACTTCACCTAATCCCCACAACCCCTCCCTCCCTCCTCGGCCACTATGTATTCTCCCTTCTTCACACTTTTCTCTCTCCTTCACCTCCTCCATGCATCTCCTACAACTCTTCCACTCATCTTTTCCCCAAGGGGTTGAATTCTTTCCTGGGTTATTCCTAAAACAATCTTGAGACACAATATGTCTATGAGATTCCACTGTGTATCTGTCCGAGCACCTCAGTAGCTCCCTGGGGTGTAAGAGAACACTTTCACACCTGCAAAAAATAAATGATGATGGATGTCAAGAATCACACCCATCACACTACACCTCCTTTATGTCATGAAATATAAATCCGGTCACTCTTAACACAACACCTCCGTCAACTCTTACAATGGGATACACAAATGTCCCTACTTAATGGCACCAGTTGTGGGAGGATTTTGTTGAAAGCTGTTCGATGTCCCAAGCCAGTTTATCGGCCAAAGTAGTAAACAACACAGTGTTTAAACCTGTGAACAAGTAACTGATTTATTAAATAGAGGCATCACTGTGTCCGTCTGATGACGTCGCCCGTAAGAATAATTTGTTGAAAGAAAATATCATATCTTGTACCAAGGCACAGTTGCCTCCACATGAAAGTACAGTCTACCTCATTAATACGCCACACATTCTGGCGGCCTCGAAATTCCTAACCGGCAATTTCACTGGGTGCATCCCTCCCCCACCCCACCTCCAGACACACACAAACCAGGCAATAAATCGGTGTTCAGCCAAGGTGTAAAGTCAACGTTTACCCCACAACACGTTAGCATGGATAAATAAATTTATAAAAAAAAATCCTTTCCGTTTCTATCCATCCTTTTGTTTTAGTTACGACCAGTGAGCCTGACCAATATAGTGTGTAAGATATTAGAGAGTATTATATGAGATGCCATGATGGAACATCCACGTAACAACCTTGTAAAGGACTGCCAACGCGGTTTTATGCCGGGACGCTCCTGTTTAACACAATTACTCAAGATATTGGATGTTTGGATTCAAATTCTGGAACAGGGTAGTAATATTGACAATATATACCAATACTTTGCCAAGGCTTTCGACAGCGTACCCCATGAAAGGCTGAGAATTACACTGGAAGGGTACGGGATTCGGGGTTAATGTCCTAGCGTGGATCAGACTTTCTTCATGATCGGAAGCAGTGTGTGGTGATTAATGGTACGAAAACATCATGTGTACCCGTGACAAGCGGGGTACCACAGGCAGTGTATTGGGCCTGTTGTTGTTTGTTTGTCTCATAAATGACATGCCAGAAGCTATACACTCCTCCATACAAATGTTTGCGGACGATGCCAAGTTATTCAGGGAAATTAAATAACAAATAGACTGTGAAGAGCTACAGAAAGATCGCTGTGAGATTCAAGAATGGTCGAGGGAATGGCTGCCAAGATTCAATGTCACGAAGTGTAAGAGGATGCACCTAGGTCGTACCAACAGTAAGGGGGCGTATCACATGTCCCAACGGGATGAAGAAACTACATTAATTGAGACAGAATGTGAAAAGGACCTGGGTGTGTATGTTGACAATGAGCTGAAGTTCTTGGGCCATTGCGAGAAGGTAAATCAAGCAACTAAACTAGTAAGGTCTTAAACGAGGTCATTCAGATATCTAGACGGTCCGACCCTCGTAATGATATTTAAGAGGGAGGTGTTTCCCCATCTGGAGTACTGTCACCTCGTCTGGTCCCCGAGATATGCTGAAGACTGTCAGTTAATTGAAAATGTCCGAAGGAGGGCACCTTAGTTATCCAGAGAAATTAGTGTGTCTGTAACGGCCTAGCTTATACTATAGACGGGCAAGAGGTGACCTAATTGAGGTTTATAAACATATTAGAGGGCACCACTGTACTCATTCGAATGTGCATACCTGGAGCTGGCGGACGTCCGCCCCACAAGGGGTCACAGCTCAAGATTGATGAACTCACAAGTCCAGACAACTATGACGGCAAACTTTTTCAGGGTGAGAATTGTAACGGCACGGAGTGTGAGCTCTTTCAAGACCATACTTTACCAACACTGTAGCAGGTTCAGATACACTCAAGGGCCAATGCATGCCCATTACTTGCCAACAGTGCGCAACAGAGACGTGAACGACCGTCCAAGCGGTTAACGAGTCGATCAGTGGCGAAGAGGTAAAAAGTAAAAGTAAAAAAGTGGCATACACACACACACAAGGAAAATAAAAAAGTCAGGTGCATAGCTCAGGTCCTAAACGAACTAATCTTTCAATAAAAACAAGAAAACTATATCTGTCATCAATACAACTGGTAACCAAGTAAGAATCTTAATATGAAAATAACGAAACATTTTAAGTAGTTTGTCCCTAAAAAACAGCGCCGTGTAATACTGAACTCTCAACACGTCCAGTACTGCCCAGTAGGACCCTTCCATTATTTAAGCTTTCACACTAATAATGAAAATAATCCATCACGTCTGTGGCGAGATAACGAGTGGATACGAAATCTATCACGGACGGACGAACGGATGGAAGGACGGACGGAAGGACGGGTGGGTGGATGGATGGATGGACGAAGAGCATCATTGCTATGCAGTATACCCCCAAACTTTCGGTCCGGGAGAAATAAATTTAACGCTGATCAACATGGAACGACACTCCCCCAATACTATAAAACGAATAACTTGGACGTACCTGAGATATGGTGCGTTAATGTCCCCCGAAGAGCTGTTTTAACTCACACTTACCTGGAAAATGGAAAGAAAATATTACAGTTGAGATTACCTGCCGTCCATGACACACACACACACACACACACACCTATATGATTATTCACACTTAACTTACAGGAACAACTAAGACAGAAACAATGATCTTAAGCATTAGTTTATGCCAAATGGATTGAGAGAAAACGGGAGTCAACAAAGCAGAAATTCGTGAAGCTCTCTGTTTTTCGTGGAAATACAGCTGTTGCAGCTGCCTTTGACAGCCCAAAGTTTATTTCAAAGCCCATGAAATCATAGTGTAGGTGTAAAGAAATTTTCTGGTGGTGGTGGACGTTGCCAGTTTTTCTGAAAACTGGTGCCACTGGTCGGCCACCTCACCAGGCCGAGAACACCAAAGGCAAGTGACGTGGTAAAAACAGCCAAAATGGGGACGCACACACCCCCTTTAAGAAGAAAAGACTCTATCGGACTGTTGTTTTCAGGTAAGCCTGAATATGAAAATGTATGCGAGGTAATTTTTGACATATTGAAAATAAAACAGGAACAAATAGTTTCCTTTCAACTCTTAAGAAACAATAAAGTGGTGGTGAAATTTGGGGAAAACACTGTTTTTGAAAAAAAAATTGAAGAATATGAAGACAAAATTATAAGAATTCCTAACAGCGATGAGACTGTTAAAGTGATGAATTTCAGTAAAACCTTAACTTATGTATCAGTTAAAGTTGCTCCCTTTGAAATGGGAAATGGAATTGTATTGAACATCATAAGTAAATATGGTCAAGTGGAAGGAATGAGGCTAAACAAGTACGGATACAAAAGGACCAGCGGCCGGACTTTTGAATGGAACAAGAACCTTCAAGGTAAATTTAAAGAACAACATTCCATCATCAGTAACAGTAGGTGGCCATAGTGTAACTTTCCTTTATGCTGGACAGAGGAAAACTTGTTATAAATGTGGACATGAAGGTCATTTGGCAATTGATTGCCACACCGAGGAAGTAGATAAGGTGAACATTTTTAATGAGGAAGACTTCCCTGCGATACAACTTTCTGGTGAGATCCACAGCTCAAGGGCAGGTGTTAAAGAAGGAGTAGAAAGTGTCACAGTAAGTCTGGTTCCAGCAACAACCCGGCATGGGGTAGAAACGGAAGAAGTGCCTGTTCAGACTATATCCCAGGATGCTGTAGATCCAGAAGGTACCACACACCCAGATTGTTCAGAAAATGCAGCACAGGAAACCTCCACTACATGTGAGGCAAAAATACATACAGAGAGGAATAATGTGGATCAAAGTAAAGGTAAAATATCTTGTGAAAATATGGAATATGATAAAGCAGATGACACGGAAGCAACAAATATGACGAGGACAGAGTGTGAAGTGGCAAGAGGTGAAAACAAGGATAGAATGGAGGAAATTGTAGAGGCTACCTGTAATATGTCACCAAGAGATAGTGAAGAAAACAAATTAAGTGAGATAGTAGTGACTAGTAATGATGTTAGTAAGCAAATAGACAAATTAAAGCCTAATAAGTCACCTAGTCCCGATGAGATATTTGCCAGAGTATTAACAGTGTCCATGTAAAAACAGGTGTAGTACCAGAATCCTGGAGGATAGCGAATGTAATACCGATTTTCAAGAAGGGGGATAGATCACTATCCTCTAACTACCGCCCAATCAGTCTAACATCAATAGTAGGCAAATTACTGGAAGCAATCATTTCAAACTCTATTCGAAATCACATGGAGAAGCACCGATTGATCAATGATTCCCAGCATGGCTTCACAAGCGGACGTTCTTGCCTAACTAATCTATTAACATTCTTTTCATCAGTTTTCGAATCGGTGGACGAGGGGCACAATTATGATGTGGTATATCTCGACTTTAGTAAAGCCTTCGACAGAGTCCCCCACGAAAGACTAATTAGAAAGGTAGAAGCTCATGGCATCAAAGGTGACATCCTTGAATGGATTAGGGCGTGGTTACAGGACAGGAAACAGCGAGTGAGCATTAACGGCACTAAGTCCCATTGGAGCAACGTCACAAGTGGAGTTCCCCAAGGCTCAGTACTTGGACCATTATTGTTTATTATATACATAAACGACATAGATATCGGCATAGACAGCAACATAAGTAAATTTGCTGATGACACTAAAATAGGACGTGTTATCAAATCTGACGAGGACTCGGCAAAACTACAGGAAGATCTAAACAAATTTTTCGAATGGTCTGAAAAATGGCAGATGAAATTCAACGTCGACAAATGTAAAGTACTCAGTATAGGCGATGTAAACAGGGAAACCAGATACCAGATGAACAACAATGCCATAGAGAAATCCGACTGTGAGAGAGATTTAGGAGTAATGATAAGGAGGAACCTTAAGCCAAGTAAACAATGTGTTTTTGCTCGTAACAAGGCTAATAAAGTACTTGGGTTCATACAAAGGAGTGTTAGTTACAAGACTAGCGAGGTCATCCTAAAACTATATCTTGCTCTTGTGAGACCACACCTGGATTACGCAGTTCAGTTCTGGTCACCGCATTACAGAATGGATATAGAATCCTTGGAAAGAATTCAGAGGAGAATGACAAGACTAATCCCGGGCATTAGGAACCGTGAGTATAGAGACAGCTTAAAGCATCTTAATTTGCACTCCCTTGAGAGACGTAGAGCGAGGAGCGACCTGATAGAGGTGTATAAGTGGAAGGCAGGGCTAAGCAAACGGGACATTACAAAGGTACTCAAATTATCCAACCAGCAGCGAACTCGTAACAATGGTTTTAAATTAGACAAATTTAGATTTAGGCGTGAAATAGGTAAACACTGGTTTGGAAACAGAGTAGTGGATGAATGGAACAAGTTACCAAATATCATCATTGACTCGAATACGCTGAATTGCTTCAAACATAGGTTGGATGCTCATATGAGCAATAGGGGTTGGGTGTAAACGGGACTGCCCAGTATGGGCCAATAGGCCCGCTGCAGTTTCCTCCATTCTTATGTTCTTATGTTCTTAAGCATAAACAGGTATGATGCAAACAAAAAAGAACAGAACAAACCGGTGAAAAATGAATAGGAAATTAACGGCAGTGATGATGGAAATCATGTAAAAGTGAAAACAGATGGTGATATTTAAAAAATTCTGGAAAAAAGGATTGTACGAAGCAAAATAAGAACAATGAAAACCAAAGTAATTTGAGTGGTCAAGTGAATAGCCAGACAGGAAATGGATTTGAATGTGGGAAAGGAAGAAAAGATGATGGGAAGAAAATGGATCCAATTGCAAAAGATGATTCAAGGTGGGAAAAGGTTGAACATGTACAAAGCTGGAAAGTACGAGCAGTTAGTGGTAGTCAGGTGATGTTAAGTAAGAGGGATGGAAAAGAAATAGCCAAAAAAGAGGAGAACAAAGGGGATAATAGTACAGATGAAGAAGAAAAACGAGGCGTAAAGAGGAACAAAGTAAGTAAATGATTTTTTATTACATTATTATAACAATAATTAAGATGTATATAATGTTTGCAACATTAAATGTGAATGGTCTAAATAGTTTAGGTAAGCAAATGCAACTATTATCTGTTGTTAAGTGTTATAATAATGGCACCCTTATGATACAGGAACATAATGTTAAGGATCCAGGGAAATTATCTTATCTAAATGATTACTTTGAAATTATTATAAACAGTACACATTTGTTAAAAGGAGGAACTGCACTATTAGTTAGAAAAAATTCCACTTTCAAATTACTTAACTTTGAGATGGATGAGAATGGCCAAATCTTATGTGTCAGAGTTTTCCGTGTTAGACCATATAATTCCCATTATTAATATTTATGCCCCATCAGGGAATACAAGGAAAAGGGAGAGAGAAGAACTGTTTTCTGATGATTTATTATATTATATCAGGAATAATATTGAAAATATAATGATTGGGGGAGACTTTAACTGTATTACCAGCATGAGAGATTGCAGCAATCATGACAACAAAGGTTTGGTATCCAAAGCCTTAACAACTCTTATAAAGGATATAAAACTTAAGGATGTTGCCATGATACAGAATTATCAACCTGAGTTTACATATGTTAGGGATAAATATGGGTCAAGAAATGATAGGCTTTATGTTAAGGGGCTTGAGAACAAAATAGTAAAATGTGATACAGTTCCAGTCAGTTTTTCAGACCATTCAATGGTTCTGTCAAAAGAAAACATTAACAAAAATGTAAAAGTAGGTAGAGGTTTCTGGAAACTGAATTGTAGTATTTTAAACTCTGATGAGGTACAGGAAAACTTTGGAGTGTTTTGGAAACATGTTAAGGAGGAAATAAACAAATACCCGAATATTTTACAGTGGTGGGAACAATGTGCTAAACCAGAATGTAAGAACTTTTTTATGAAAATATGTAAAAGAATGTCGCAAGAAAAATATGGGCTAATTAATTTATTTCAAAGTAGGTTAAGAGAACTTTTTGAAGAAGCTAAATACTTTGATGTGAATTATGAAGAAATAAAGGCACTGAAAACCAGAATAAATGAATTAAGGAACAAAATTTGTGAAGGTGTTAAAATAAGATCCAGAATAAAAGACAGAATAGAAGGAGAAAAGCTTTCCCGCCATTTGATCTGTAAAGAAAAAAGTAACGGAAACAAGGAATTAATTACTAAGGTTAAGAGAGAAAATGGTGAAGAAATTGTGAATACAGAAGGCATAATCTATGTAATTAAAGAATTTTGGGGGAATCTATATAAAAGAGTTGAAACTAATGATGAATACTGTGAAAACTTTATAGAGAATTGCAAACCAAGACTAAAGGAATCAGAAAATGAATCTTTAATAAAACCAGTAAACGAGAAGGAAATATGGGAAGCAATTAATAATCTCAACCTTGGTAGATCCCCAGGTAATGACAGTCTACCTGCAGAGTTTTATAAACATATGTGGAAATTTATCAGGGTAGAGATCATAGAGGTTATTCAGTTTATTTTTTGAAATAAAGTATGAAGTGTATCACAAAATGCTGGAATAATAAAGCTCGTGCCTAAAAAGGGGAATCTGAAATTGATTGAAAACTGGAGACCAATAACCCTCCTAAATGTAGATTATAAAATAGTTGCAAAAATATTGGCAAGGAGAATTAAACCTTTTTTACATTCAATAATGTCAAATTACCAATACTGTTGTATTAAAGGAAGGTCAATAATAGATTGTAATATCATGGTTAGGGATATAGTGCAATTTGTTAGTAGTGAGAACCAAAAATGTGCCATGATAAACTTAGATTGGTCAAAAGCATTTGACATAAAATTTGTATTTTGGGTAATGGAAAAATTAGGCATTAACAATGTTTATGTAGACTGGATTAAAATGATGTACGGAAATTGTGAGAGAAAGGTTTTGGTTAATGGCATACAAAGTAAGTCATTCAGGATTGAAAGATCAGTAAGATAAGGATGTCCTCTTTCTATGATTCTTTAAATATTTTTCCATGAACCTTTTTATTTATCAGTAAACAGTAATGCCAGAATAATTCCCCAACAGTTACCAAACAACATAAAAATTTCCATACTGGGATGAGGGTGTGTTTGCCAGGAGCTGGGGTGGGGGATATAATTGACAGGATGGACAATATCTTGTCTGGTAATGGGAACAAAACCATTATCTGCCTCAGTGCAGGAGGCAATGATATTGGCCGGTGTAGGAGCGAGGAGCTTCTTGATAAGTTCAAGGCAGCTATACATCGTATTAGGACTAGGGGAGGGATCCCTATCATATGCGGTGTCCTGCCTAGAAGGAGAGTTGGCAGTGAATGGTTGTTAAGGGTGGTTGGTGTCAACGACCGTCTTGACAGATATTGCAAGTCAATATAAGTCCCATTCATTAACAACTGGGACAACTTCTATGGCAAAAGGGACCTTTATGCTAGGGATGGGGAGCACCTGTCAAGGGATGGGGTGGCAACCCTGGCTGGGTCTCTCGAGAGGGCAGTTCAAAGGATATCGAAGCCTTTAAACTGCTAGGGGAACATATGGGCACGGGGGTGGAGGAGACTGCAGTGGGAGCGGGTAAACAAAGTGAAAGATTACAAGGAAATAGCGTTAGGAATGATGACAAAACTAAAATAGACAGAGAATTAAAACCTAAACGCGGTATAGAGAGGACTCAGAACATGACTTACTTAAATGTCTACTACGCGAACAGTAGAAGTATGAGAAACAAAATGGATATTAGGGCCTTGGTATGTACCGAAAAAATCGATATAATAACATTCACTGAAACATGGATCAACCTAGACTCACGTGAGTTACCGGTCGATTACCAAATTGCGGGTGTTACAAATTGTTCCATACCAATAGGCAGACCAGGAAAGGAGGCGGAGTAGCAATCTAATGTCAGGGATAATCTAAAGTGTGAAATAAATAACGAAATAAAAACTGAGCAGAATACAGAAACAATTTGGATAGAATTAATCGACGGTAGGGAAAAATTAATCATAGGAGTAAAATATAGACCTCCCAATCTTGATACAGTTAACGAGCGACTTATCTGGAATGAAATGCGCAGGGCTTCCATACACAACAAAGTCTGTATAGTAGGCGATTTTAACCTTGGCCAAATAGATTGGACTGACCTTACGGGTAACTCAGTATCAGAGGATTTCCTCGAAACGATCCAGGACTGTTTCCTAAGTCAACATATAACCGAACCCACCTGGGGTAATAATATACTCGATTTAGTTTTGTCGAACAGAGAAAACCTCATTAGCAGTGTCGAGGTAGGGAACGAACTTGCAAACAGCGATCAAAAAGAAATTAGATTCCAGTTAGATTTTCAGGTCAGACACAAGGAAAATTCCATTAAAGTCCCAGATTTCAGAAGGGCAAACTTTGATAGTTTAAAGCGGCAGCTGAGAGAGGGGGTGTCGCGCTTGGGCGTGAACCTGACAGATGACACCGACCTGATAACGAGATCTGAGATTGTCGAGTTCCACGACAATTTAAATAATGAGTTACTTAATGCACAAAGGCAGAACATACCATACAAAAAACTCAAATCAGACAACAATGACCCTAAATGGATAAATAATTATTTAAAGAACATTATTGGACAAAGGAAGGCTATAGGTAGAAGGATAAACCGTGGCGAAATTTACCTCCGGGAGTATTATAAGGTATTGGCCGGTAGGGTTAAGACCGAGATAAGAAAAGCAAAGAGGAATAATGAACTGAAGATAGCAAGGGAGGCGAAGACAAACCCCAAAGGATTCTACCAAATGTATCAATCTAAAACACGAGATAAGATTGGACCAATACAGTCGGATACCGGCGAGCTAACTGATAACGACGGAGAAATGAGCAATAATCTGAATAAATATTTTTCAACAGTTTTCACCACCGAAAATTTAAACATGATACCCGAGGCTCCGACTCTATTCAGAGAAAGTGAAGAAAACAAATTAAGAGAGATAGTAGTGACTAGTAACCATGTTAATAAGCAAATAGACAAACTGAAGCCTAATAAATCACCTGGTCCCGATGAGATATTTGCCAGAGTATTAAAGGAATGTAAGGAAGAGCTTAGTATGCCCTTAGCAAAGTTGTTTAACATGTCCTTAAAAACAGGTGTAGTACCAGAATCCTGGAGGATAGCGAATGTAATACCGATTTTCAAGAAGGGGGATAGATCACTATCCTCTAACTACCGCCCAATCAGTCTAACATCAATAGTAGGCAAATTACTAGAATCAATCATTTCAAACTCTATTCGAAACCACCTGGAGAAGCACAAGTTGATCAAAGATTCCCAACATGGCTTCACAAGAGGGCATTCATGTCTAACTAATCTATTAACATTCTTTTCATCAGTTTTCGAATCGGTGGACGAGGGGCAAAATAAGATGTGGTATATCTCGACTTTAGTAAAGCCTTCGACAGAGTCCCCACAAAAGACTAATTAGAAAGGTAGAAGCACATGGCATCAGAGGTAATATCCTTAAATGGATTAGGGCGTGGTTACGGGACAGGAAACAGCGAGTGAGCATAAACGGCACTAAATCGCATTGGAGCAACGTCACTAGTGGAGTTCCCCAAGGCTCAATACTTGGACCATTATTATTTATTATATACATAAACGACATAGATATCGGCATAGACAGCAACATAAGTAAATTTGCTGATGACACTAAAATAGGACGTGTAATTAAATCTGACAAGGACTCCTGCAAAACTACAGGAAGATCTAAACAAATTTTTCGAATGGTCGGAAAAATGGCAGATGAAATTCAATGCGGACAAATGTAAAGTACTCAGTATAGGAGATGTAAACAGGGAAACCAGTTACCAGATAAACAACGATGCCATTGTGGAATCCGACTGCGAGAGAGATTTAGGAGTAATGATAAGTAGGAATCTTAAGCCAAGTAAACAATGTGTTTTTGCTCATAACAAGGCTAATAAAGTACTTGGGTTCATACAAAGGAGTGTTAGTTACAAGACTAGCGAGGTCATCTTAAAATTAAATCTAGCGCTTATGAGACCTCACCTAGATTACGCAGTTCAGTTCTGGTCACCGTATTACAGAATGGATATAGAATCCTTGGAAAGAATCCAGAGGAGAATGACAAGACTAATCCCGGGCATTAGGAACCGTGAGTACAGAGACAGGTTAAAGAATCTTAATTTGCACTCCCTTGAGAGACGTAGAGTGAGGGGCGACATGATAGAGGTGTATAAATGGAAGTCAGGGTTAAACAAAGGGGACATTACAAAGGTATTCAAACTATCCAACCAGGAGCGAACTCGCAACAACGGTTTTAAATTAGACAAATTTAGATTTCGGCATGAAATAGGTAAACACTGGTTTGGAAACAGAGTAGTGGATGAATGGAACAAGTTACCAAATACCATCATTAACTCGAATACGCTGGATAGCTTCAAACACAGGTTGGATGCTTATATGAGCAATAGGGGTTGGGTATAAACGGGACTGACCAGTATGGGTCAATAGGCCCGCTGCAGTTTCCTCCATTCTTATGTTCTTTGTTGTCACAAACCAGTCCATAATTGAGGTTAGCAGAGAAATAGAAAGGTTTGAAGAAGCAACAGGTGCTATATTAAACAAAGGTAAAGCAAGTATTATGGGCTTGGGTGAGTGGAAGAAGAGAGATTTATGGCCTGTGCTGTGGATGAGATCAGCAGAATATTCCAGAATTTTAGGCACTATATATTATGAAGATTACGAACACACTGTTGATATGAATTGGAACAAAATCTTGGAAAATATCAGCATTACTGTAAATTGTTTATCAAACAGAAAATTATCCTTGTTACCAAAAACGAATTATTGTGAACTCAAAAGTTTTGTCCAAGGTATGGTACCTATCTCGTACATTTGCATCAAATAAAATTCACAGAAAATTGAATTATGTATTTTTAAATACATGTGGAGTGGTATGTACCAGCCAATTAAAAGACAAACTCTGTATATACCTATCAAACAAGGTGGTATTGGAGTAGTTAATGTGTTTTGTAAAGCAGCTGCTATATTATGTACAATTTTCATAAAAATTGCTGCAGACCATGAAAAGAGGAAATCTTTAACTCCATATTATACAAATATAAGGACCAGCTATCTATTAGAAATGAAACCTACGGATAATGTTTCCTACTCGTCTCCACCTTATTATAGTATTGCAATCAATACTCTAAGAAGGTTAGCAAGGCATAATAACTTTCCCAATGTCAAGAATAAAGATGTATACAATATGTTAATGATATGGACAAAACCTGCAGTTGAAGAAAAGTATCCGCTGTTTAAATGGCCTTTTATTTGGGAAAATATTACTTGTAAATATATGGATCCTCACCAGAGAGGCTTCACATATAGGTATATTCGTGAAACTCTACCAACAAATCAGAGACTAAAAATGTTAAACATAAAACAAGATGATAGTTGTGTAAGATGTGGCGAAGTAGAATATCCAATACAGTACATGTATTTTACTTCTGTTTCCATAACAAAGAGATAATTAAATGGTTTAAAAATCTCCTAAATACAGTCTGCAATGTCAATAGCAAATTATTTCTACATTTCTTAATGTTTAATATTAACTGTAGTGAAAATAAGGATAAAAATGCAATAATCATGCTAATGTCAGATTATATTTACTGTATGTGGTTAAGTAGGAAAGATTTAATGACACTTTACCAGAGCTACTGACACTTAAAGGCACTTTATAAAACTGTAGGGATGGTAAAGATTCGTTTTGTGCCATAACAAATATTATTGATAACTAAAATAGGTTTTTCTCACGTATTTTGTCCTGTTATGACCGAATATGACCTTTATTTCCGTGGGTGAGTGATATTTCTGGAGATATTGTATAACCACTTACACTATCAACGACAATGGTTACCCTACAGTGGGCAGGGCGTTGAAGATGAGGGACATTGTGGGGTTAAAACAACAGCAACAAAATACCAAACAACTCTTTGAAAACCTAACCTAACCTAACCTAACCTAACCTAACCTAACCTAACTTATCCTAACTTATCTTGTGTAACCGATGGCGGAGTAGGTGGGTCTATTTTTGTTGTTTATGTGTTTCGTCAGTGATGGTGATATTGTTTTCGGTGTTCAGGTGAGGAGGAAACCATAAACTCGTAGGAATACTTACTGATAGACTAAATTTTTGCGCATGCGTAAATCTCCCAAGATACTGGAACTGTGCTCTGATTAGTCAACGTAGATAATGTGACAGTGAAATCAAAGAACAGAATATATGAAAAAATTTAACATCAGGCACGGTGTGTTAAGCCAAGGCACCTATTTCTACTCCTACTACTGTATTCTATCCACGTGTTATCCTTCCACTGAACCTTCTTCACCTCTGTCACTTGGGATTTATGTCTGGATGTAATAGTAAAACCTGGTTTCGTACACAACCAAAAATGTTTATGTTTAGTGAACGTGATGTGAATATGACCAAGACACAACAATAACGACAGATTTAAAGTTCGCAAACCACAACTTCATGGACTTTTATATGTAAATTTGTTTCACGTGAGCTTCGCATGAACAGATGAGGCCAATCATAGTACAGCTGAAGCCTTGTGAGACTTACGCATACAGATTGTTTTCTTCGAGAATTACTTTGACTTTTGCTGAAATTAGTGTAATTATGGCATCCAAATATAACGGAAGTTCGGCGTTAAACAACTGCGGAAAACGTAATTCTGCATCATTTCCTGCTACAAGTCGCTCCACTATATCATTTCCCATCGTATCAATAAAGTTCATAATAGGAGAACCACTTTTCAGAGTGAGGTAAGGTAGAGGAAAGTTGGATTGATGTCTGTATGTGTTTTAAGCCACCTTTTCCCTCATCTTCAAACCCCTGCCCACATGGGGGGAACCATTGCCGTTGATAGTGCTGGTCATAGCCCCATAAATATCCATCCCCACGTAAATAAAGGTCATATTCGTCTATAATAGGAAAAAATACCTAAGAAAAACTATTATAATTATCATTGTGACATAATGTTACACTTTATGGCATTCTAACACCTTATGCCACTTTACGACACTTTATACCACTGTTCATAACGCAAACACTCTCCAACATTTATAAACACTTTACGTTACTTACGACACGTTGAGATACATGTGATCACTTCACAATACTTATAAAAATTTCAGGGTACTGAAAATCACTTTTTGAAACTTTAGACCATTTTTTTACACTTAAAAACACTTTCTGACGCTTGCAAATACTTCATACACTTATAAACACTTTACTACACTGACCAACACTTTACGATACTTTGCAGACCTCTTCACCAGCTATTTGTATGTCTATTAGCCTTAGTGTGCTTCCTTTCCAGCACTAACGCAGAGACAGAACTGAGTATTATACGTCTTGTAAGAAGCCTCTTTTGACATTTTCATAAATCCGAAGCTGCGAAACGAGGCAGATTCAAGACTTGAGCGAACCGGCCAAACCTCGTCCCAGTGCTGTAACGGACTGATTTTCACTCATTCGTTTCTCCACACATGTAGCATTAGATATCTTTGTCTGTATCTGTTCTAGAGGCCCAATGATATGATGGAGGATCACTTATGCGGCCCACTGCCCTTCCCGTGGCAATGTTTATCTATACATTTACCATAAGGGAGTATTAGTAACCAAATATTTTGTACAGTATTGGCCTCATAATAATATACTTATATTATAATTTAATATAGCTCTCACTTAGTTATTAGTGTGTATAAAGTCAAGTCGTAGATCAGCTCCGCCTGTTGGGACACTCTTGGCAACTACTGTATACTATACTGTACAGTATAGTATTGATAAGGAAGGTAGAAGCACATGGAATAGGTGGATCAGTATTAAAATGGATTAGGTCATGGTTAACTGGTAGGAAACAAAGAGTCAGCATAAATGGATTAAAGTCAGACTGGGGTGCGGTCAAAAGCGGAGTTCCCCAGGGATCTGTATTAGGCCCTCTGCTGTTTGTTATATTCATTAATGATCTTGATTTAGGCATAACTAGTAGGATTAGTAAATTTGCAGATGATACCAAAATGGGGAAAGTGATAAATTCAGACAGTGACTTTGAACACCTTCAAAGAGATCTAGATACCTTACATGAGTGGTCAGTAGACTGGCAAATGAATTTTAATACTGATAAATGCAAGGTACTACAGATAGGGAAGACGAATACAAACGTTAAGTATAAACTAGGTAACACTGAAATAGAAAACTCGGTTTGTGAAAAAGATCTAGGTGTATTTGTTGCGCTTGAAGCCTAAAGCAATGTATTGCTTGTTCAACAATTTAAGCAAGTTCTTGGGTTCTCTAGGTCTGTGAGTAACAGAACTGCTGACGTTAACAGAAACTTTACCTAGCATTAGTGAGGCCACACATGGATTATGCGGTTCAGTTCTGGTGTCCTTATAGAATGGACATAGATTCTTTGGAAATGCAAGAAGAATGACAAAAATGATCCATAATGTAGAAACCTTCCATATGAAAGACTGAAAAGCTTAGGCTTACATTCATTAGAGAGGCGTAGAGTTAGGGAGATATGATAGGGGTGTACAGAGTGGGTAGGAAATTAGGATTAGCAAAGAATTGGGGTGGAAGATGTTCTGAAGCTCCAGTAATAACGAAATAACTAGAACAAATGGCTTTAAATTAGATAAATTCCGATTCAGAAAGGATATAGGCAAGCACTGGTTTGGTAATAGAGTTGTGGATATGTGGAATAGACTACCGAGTGCTATAGTAGGATCGGGGACGCTAGGGAGCTTCAAGACGAAGTTGGATAGGCACATGGAAGTGCTGGGATGGGTGTGAAAGGGATCTGCCCTGTATGGGCCAGTCGGCCTCCTGCAGTATCCCACTTTCTTATGTTCTTATGTTCTTATGTTCTTTAACGCGTGCTGAAATGAGCGCCATCTATGGGTTGAAAATCAAAACTGAACCAGAGGACTCGCAGGGTTCGATCCAGCAGTTCATTATGATAGCCGATGACACGGACTTTTAGAGG
>NW_024754604.1:0-10366 GCF_018991925.1 Homarus americanus
AAGAAGGCTAGATTACGTTAGGTTACGTTAGGTTAAGTTAGGCTAGATTAGGTTAAGTTTGGTTAGGTCTGGTCTGGTTACATTAGGCATGAAAGTATTCATTTTTATGTATATTTATGATCTACAGGATCGTTTATGGCCAGTCAAAGGCTTCTAGAAAAGACAAATACATAGAAGTTATCACTAATGGCCAATTATCCCTATTTAGTGTAACATATAGTATATATTAGGTGGAGTTCCGCTTTTATTTGTTTGTTTTCGTATTATTTAAGTCATTTATTTGTTAACATTTAGCTTAGAATAAGTAAATATTATACAAAACAAAACATTGAAAAACTCACAAGTGAATTTGTAACATATAATCAAGTCGAGATAATGTTACCAATACCACGTGCTGGTCAAGCTCCGAAAGAGTTGTCTGGGGGTCTAGCTAACCTCTGGTTGGGGCTTGACCAGCACGAAAAAAAAAAAAAAATTTTTTTACTAAACGTGATTTTGGCAACCTGTGGTGCAATAGTCAGCATACTTGCCTTGCAAGCGAGTGGACCCCTGTTCGATTCCCGGACGGAGTGAAACTATGAGTGTTACGAACCCCTCCACCCAGCACTACGAACCACGCCATCTATTGTCCTGATCTACCTACCCAGCACCACGAGCAACGCCATCTAGGGACGAGACACGAGTATGACTCGTCTTAGTTACCACTCCGGGGTTTCTCTTCTCCATATCCTGGTTGTTGCGTCACCTCCTCAAAGTCTTCTTTGTCAGCTCCAATTCGAGGAAAGAGCACTTGGCTCTGGGAAGTGACCACAGGATCATCTATCCTCTAAACCTACGTGCAGTGACCACCTACCGTCTTCTACAATACTCAGCCTTACTCGTCAGCCATCTCAGCTCCTCACTTAAGTACTTGTATTTTGTATTAACTCCCCCACGTCCACTTGCTTCAAGATTGTTTATGTTGTATTAATATGTATATACTGTTAATGTTTAGGTTAAGTTTGGTTAAGGGTAATTTATAAGCTGAATATTTTGTTAAGGGATTTATGGTACTCTATTATATACAACGAAAACTCGCATCCTTTGTCTACCCTTTTATAGTCCGATTGTTTTTTGTTTTTTTGTTGTTACCTGTTGGGATCTGGGTAGACGTATAACTATATTCTAAATCCCCAACTCGTAACAATAGGCATTTTTTTTTACGTCATTTGGCTTTCTATTTACCAGTAAATGGGATTTACGGATCTTATTCTGGAATAATGGTTAGCCAGTGCAGTTGCCGAGTTGTCCGGTCTTCTCGAACTATTCATTGAAACTGGGTCATACAACTCGTTAACTTAGGGTGTGGTTGTGGTGTTGGCGACAGATTCTAACACCTTAAACAAATTCACGCCTACGTTGCTCTAGAGCCGGCCATCCTCGTACACGAAGGGCAACCATTATTGTTACGTGTATAATATTACCGTCACTACCACAACCAGCATTATCACTACTATTGTCATCTTCTCAACTATCATCATTCCTTCCCTCTTCCTCCTCCTCCCTCCATATTGTAATAATTATCGTCTCAATTATTATTATTATCATTATTTTTATTATTATTATTACCGTATTATTTTTATTATTATTATTATTATTATTATTTTTATTATTATTATTATTATTATTATTATTATTATTATTATTATTATTAACAATACAACATGTGGCTGGAACAACAGTAGAAATTAGAAATAAGATAAAAAGTTGTATTAAATTAACAATTAAAACACAAACAAGAACCACAGGTACAAGTCGATCAGTTTTTTATCATGAGAGAGAGAGAGAGAGAGAGAGAGTCCCTGGCTCACTGTTGCGTTATGACAAAGTTGTTGGTAAATATATGGTATGGAAATTGTGTTGATACTCTCTCTCTCTCTCTCTCTCTCTCTCTCTCTGTGTCTCTCTCTCTGTCTCTCTCACACACACACCAACCACAAATAAACAACACATCACAAACAAACAAGCAAGCAACAACACAACACAAACAATAATGACACCACAAAAAACATCATTCTAAAAAACAAACAATAAAACAAACGAAAACAATAAAACAAACAAACATACCAACAAACAATAAAACAAACAAACCTATCAAACAAACAATAAAACGGTCAAACGAAGAATAAAACAAAACAAACAAACAATAAAACATACAAACAAACAATAAAACAAACAAACATACATAAAAACAATCAAACAAACATAAAAACAATAAAAAAAACAGACCCTCTTCAACAAACCACCACCACCAAGGCCTTCACTAACCTACCACCTCCACCACCACCTCCTACAACACTATTTATAATCCCAAAACTTCCCAAAGGTCACTCCTGCCTCGGGGACCTTTGGGGGTTAACACTGCCCACTGGTCTAGATCTGGCGAGAAAACTGCCCCCACCCAAAGGTCACTTGATAGGTGTCACAAAGCGCCTGCTGGGTGATTTAGGTGAGTCTTCCCCCGCCCTCCCCCATCCCCCCTCTCCAACCCAGGGTCACAGTGTGTAAGGTTAAGGCGTTTGAATTTTAATTTAGTTGATGATGATATAAAGAAGAAGAAGAAGAAGAAGAAGAAGACTAGATTAGGTTAAGTTTGGTTAGGTCTGGTCTGGTTACATTATGCATGAAGGTATTCATTTTTATGTATATTTATGATCTACAGGATCGTTTATGGCCAGTCAAAAGCTTCCAGAAAAGATAAAAACATAGAAGTTATCACTAATGGCCAATTATCCCTATTTAGTGTAACATACAGTATATATTAGGTGGAGTTCCGCTTTTATTTGTTTGTTTTCGTATTATTTAAGTCATTTATTTGTTAACATTTAGCTTAGAATAAGTAAATATTATACAAAACAAAACATTGAAAAACTCACAAGTGAATTTGTAACATATAATCAAGTCGAGATAATGTTACCAATACCACGTGCTGGTCAAGCTCCGACAGAGTTGTCCGGGGGTCTAGTTAACCTCTGGTCGGGGCTTGACCAGCACGAAAAAAAACAAAAAAAAATTTTTTACTAAACGTGATTTTGGCAACCTGTGGTGCAATAGTCAGCATACTTGCCTTGCAAGCGAGTGGACCCCTGTTCGATTCCCGGACGGAGTGAAACTATGAGCATTTTTTTTTTTACGTCATTTGGCTTTCTATTTACCAGTAAATGGGATTTACGGATCTTATTCTGGAATAATGGTTAGGCAGTGCAGTTGCCGAGTTGTCCGGTCTTCTCGAACTATTCATTGAAACTGGGTCATACAACTCGTTAACTTAGGGTGTGGTTGTGGTGTTGGCGACAGATTCTAACACCTTAAACAAATTCACGCCTACGTTGCTCTAGAGCCGGCCATCCTCGTACACGAAGGGCAACCATTATTGTTACGTGTATAATATTACCGTCACTACCACAACCAGCATTATCACTACTATTGTCATCTTCTCAACTATCATCATTCCTTCCCTCTTCCTCCTCCTCCCTCCATATTTAAATAATTATCGTCTCAATTATTATTATTATCATCATTATTTTTATTATTATTATTACCGTATTATTATTATTATTATTATTATTATTATTATTATTATTATTATTTTTAACAATACAACATGTGGCTGGAACAACAGTAGAAATTAGAAATAAGATAAAAAGTTGTATTAAATTAACAATTAAAACACAAAGAAGAACCACAGGTACAAGTCGATCAGTTTTTTATCATGAGAGAGAGAGAGAGAGAGAGAGAGAGAGAGTCCCTGGCTCACTGTTACGTTATGACAAAGTTGTTGGTAAATATATGGTATGGAAATTGTGTTGATACTCTCTCTCTCTCTCTCTCTCTCTCTCTCTCTCTCTCTGTGTCTCTCTCTCTCTGTGTCTCTCTCTCTCTCGCACACACCAACTACAAACAAACAACACATCACAAACAAACAAGCAAGCAACAACACGACACAAACAATAATGACACCACAAAAACATCATTCTAAAAACAAACAATAAAACAAACAAAAACAATAAAACAAACAAACATACCAACAAACAATAAAACAAACAAACAATCAAACAAACAATAAAACGGTCAAACGAAGAATAAAACAAAACAAACAAACAATAAAACATACAAACAAACAATAAAACAAACATACATAAAAACAATCAAACAAACATAAACCAATAAAAAAAACAGACCCTCTTCAACAAACCACCACCACCAAGGCCTTCACTAACCTACCACCTCCACCACCTCCTACAACACTATTTATAATCCCAAAACTTCCCAAAGGTCACTCCTGCCTCGGTGACCTTTGGGGGTTAACACTGCCCACTGGTCTAGATCTGGCGAGAAAACTGCCCCCACCCAAAGGTCACTTGATGGGTGTCACAAAGCGCCTGCTGGGTGATTTAGGTGAGTCTTCCCCCGCCCTCCCCCATCCCCCCTCTCCAACCCAGGGTCACAGTGTGTAAGGTTAAGGCGTTTGAATTTTAATTTAGTTGATGATGATAAAAAGCAGAGGAGGAGGAGGAGGAGGAGGAGGAGGAGAAAGAGAAGAAGAAGAAGAAGAAGAAGAAGGAGGAGGAGAAGGAGGAGGAGGAGGAGGAGGAGAACAAGAACAAGAAGAACAAGAACAAGAACAAGAAGAACAAGAACAAGAACAAGAAGAACAAGAACAAGAACAAGAAGAAGGCTAGATTACGTTAGGTTACGTTAGGTTAAGTTAGGCTAGATTAGGTTAAGTTTGGTTAGGTCTGGTCTGGTTACATTAGGCATGAAGGTATTCATTTTTATGTATATTTATGATCTACAGGATCGTTTATGGCCAGTCAAAGGCTTCTAGAAAAGACAAATACATAGTTATCACTAATGGCCAATTATCCCTATTTAGTGTAACATACAGTATATATTAGGTGGAGTTCCGCTTTTATTTGTTTGTTTTCGTATTATTTAAGTCATTTATTTGTTAACATTTAGCTTAGAATAAGTAAATATTATACAAAACAAAACATTGAAAAACTCACAAGTGAATTTGTAACATATAATCAAGTCAAGATAATATTACCAATACAACGTGCTGGTCAAGCTCCGAAAGAGTTGTCTGGGGGTCTAGCTAACCTCTGGTCGGGGCTTGACCAGCACGAAAAAAAACAAAAATTTTTTTTACTAAACGTGATTTTGGCAACCTGTGGTTAATAGTCAGCATGCTCGCCTTGCAAGCGAGTGGACCCCTGTTCGATTCCCGGACGGAGTGAAACTATGAGCATTTTTTTTTTACGTCATTTGGCTTTCTATTTACCAGTAAATGGGATTTACGGATCTTATTCTGGAATAATGGTTAGCCAGTGCAGTTGCCGAGTTGTCCGGTCTTCTCGAACTATTCATTGAAACTGGGTCATACAACTCGTTAACTTAGGGTGTGGTTGTGGTGTTGGCGACAGATTCTAACACCTTAAACAAATTCACGCCTACGTTGCTCTAGAGCCGGCCATCCTCGTACACGAAGGGCAACCATTATTGTTACGTGTATAATATTACCGTCACTACCACAACCAGCATTATCACTACTATTGTCATCTTCTCAACTATCATCATTCCTTCCCTCTTCCTCCTCCTCCCTCCATATTTTAATAATTATCGTCTCAATTATTATTATTATCATCATTATTTTTATTATTATTATTACCGTATTATTATTATTATTATTATTATTATTATTATTATTATTATTATTAACAATACAACATGTGGCTGGAACAACAGTAGAAATTAGATATAAGATAAAAAGTTGTATTAAATTAACAATTATAACACAAACAAGAACCACAGGTACAAGTCGATCAGTTTTTTATCATGAGAGAGAGAGAGAGAGAGAGAGAGAGAGTCCCTGGCTCACTGTTACGTTATGACAAAGTTGTTGGCAAATATATGGTATGGAAATTGTGTTGATACTCTCTCTCTCTCTCTCTCTCTCTCTCTCTCTCTGTGTCTCTCTCTCTCTCACACACACACACCAACCACAAACAAACAACACATCACAAACAAACAAGCAATCAACAACACAACACAAACAATAATGACACCACAAAAAACATCATTCTAAAAAACAAACAATAAAACAAACAAAAACAATAAAACAAACAAACATACCAACAAACAATAAAACAAACAAACAATCAAACAAACAAACAATAAAACGAACAAACGAAGAATAAAACAAAACAAGCAAACAATAAAACAAACAAACAAACAAACAAACAAACAGTAAAACAAACAAACATACATAAAACAATCACACAAACATAAAAACAATAAAAAAAACAGACCCTCTTCAACAAACCACCACCACCAAGGACTTCACTAACCTACCACCTCCACCACCACCTCCTACAACACTATTTATAATCCCAAAACTTCCCAAAGGTCACTCCTGCCTCGGTGACCTTTGGGGGTTAACACTGCCCACTGGTCTAGATCTGGCGAGAAAACTGCCCCCACCCAAAGGTCACTTGATGGGTGTCACAAAGCGCCTGCTGGGTGATTTAGGTGAGTCTTCCCCCGCCCTCCCCCATCCCCCCTCTCCAACCCAGGGTCACAGTGTGTAAGGTTAAGGCGTTTGAATTTTAATTTAGTTGATGATGGTATAATGCAGAGGAGGAGGAGGAGGAGGAGGAGGAGGAGGAGGAGGAGGAGGAGGAGAAGAAGAAGAAGAAGAAGAAGAAAAAGAAGAAGAAAAAGAAGAAGAACAACAACAACAGCAACAACAACAACAACAACAACAAGGCTAGATTACGTTAGGTTACGTTAGGTTAGGCTAGATTAGGTTAAGTTAGGTTAGGTCTGGTCAGGTTACATTATGCATGAAGGTATTCATTTATATGTATATTTATGATCTACAGGATCGTTCATGGCCAGTCAAAAGCTTCTAGAAAAGATAAATACATAGAAGTTATCACTAAAGGCCATTTATCCCTATTTAGTGTAACATACAGTATATATTAGGTGGAGTTCCGCTTTTATTTGTTTGTTTTCGTATTATTTAAGTCATTTATTTGTTAACATTTAGCTTAGAATAAGTAAATATTATACAAAACAAAACATTGAAAAACTCACAAGTGAATTTGTAACATATAATCAAGTCCAGATAATAATACCAATACCACGTGCTGGTCAAGCTCCGAAAGAGTTGTCCGGGGGTCTAGCTAACCTCTGGTCGGGGCTTGACCAGCACGAAAAAAAAAAAATTTTTTTTAGTAAACGTGATTTTGGCAACCTGTGGTGTAATAGTCAGCATGCTCGCCTTGCAAGCGAGTGGACCCCTGTTCGATTCCCGGACAGAGTGAAACTATGAGCATTTTTTTTACGTCATTTGGCTTTCTATTTACCAGTAAATGGGAACCTGAATGTTAATTGATTTGCGGATCTTATTCTGGAATAATGGTTAGCCAGTGCAGTTGCCGAGTTGTCCGGTCTTCTCGGACTATTCATTGAAACTGGGACATACAACTCGTTAACTTAGGGTGTGGTTGTGGTGTTGGCGACAGATTCTAACACCTTAAACAAATTCACGCCTAGGTTGCTCTAGAGCCGGCCATCCTCGTACACGAAGGGCAACCATTATTGTTACGTGTATAATATTACCATCACTACCACAACCAGCATTATCACTACTATTGTCATCTTCTCAACTATCATCATTCCTTCCCTCTTCCTCCTCCTGCCTCTATATTTTAATAATTATCGTCTCAATTATTATTATTATCATCATTATTTTTATTATTATTATTACCGTATTATTATTATTATTATTATTAACAATACAACATGTGGCTGGAACAACAGTAGAAATGAGAAATAAGATAAAAAGTTGTATTAAATTAACAATTAAAACACAAACAAGAACCACAGGTACAAGTCGATCAGTTTTTTATCATGAGAGAGAGAGAGAGAGAGAGAGAGAGAGAGAGAGAGAGAGAGAGTCCCTGGCTCACTGTTGCGTTATGACAAAGTTGTTGGTAAATATATGGTATGGAAATTGTGTTGATACTCTCTCTCTCTCTCTCTCTCTCTCTCTCTCTCTCTGTGTGTGTCTCTCTCTCTGTCTCTCTCACACACACACCAACCACAAATAAACAACACATCACAAACAAACAAGCAAGCAACAACACAACACAAACAATAATGACACCACAAAAAACATCATTCTAAAAAACAAACAATAAAACAAACAAAAACAATAAAACAAACAAACATACCAACAAACAATAAAACAAACAAACAATCAAACAAACAATAAAACGGTCAAACGAAGAATAAAACAAAACAAACAAACAATAAAACATACAAACAAACAATAAAACAAACAAACATACATAAAAACAATCAAACAAACATAAAAACAATAAAAAAAACAGACCCTCTTCAACATACCACCACCACCAAGGACTTCACTAACCTACCACCTCCACCACCACCTCCTACAACACTATTTATAATCCCAAAACTTCCCAAAGGTCACTCCTGCCTCGGTGACCTTTGGGGGTTAACACTGCCCACTGGTCTAGATCTGGCGAGAAAACTGCCCCCACCCAAAGGACACTTGTTGGGTGTCACAAAGCGCCTGCTGGGTGATTTAGGTGAGTCTTCCCCCGCCCTCCCCCATCCCCCCTCTCCAACCCAGGGTCACAGTGTGTAAGGTTAAGGCGTTTGAATTTTAATTTAGTTGATGATGGTATAATGCAGAGGAGGAGGAGGAGGAGGAGGAGGAGAACAAGGAGAAGGAGAACAAGAACAAGAACAAGAAGAACAAGAACAAGAACAAGAAGGCTAGATTACGTTAGGTTAGGTTAGGCTAGATTAGGTTAAGTTAAGTTAGGTTAGGTCTGGTCAGGTTACATTATGCATGAAGGTATTCATTTTTATGTATATTTATGACCTACAGGATCGTTTATGGCCAGCCAAAGGCTTCTAGAAAAGATAAATACATAGAAGTTATCACTAATGGCCAATTATCCCTATTTAGTGTAACATACAGTATATATTAGGTGGAGTTCCGCTTTTATTTGTTTGTTTTCGTATTATTTAAGTAATTTATTTGTTAACATTTAGCTTAGAATAAGTAAATATTATACAAAACCAAACATTGAAAAACTCACAAGTGAATTTGTAACATATAATCAAGTCGAGATAATATTACCAATACCACGTGCTGGTCAAGCTCCGAAAGAGTTGTCCGGGGGTCTAGCTAACCTCTGGTCGGGGCTTGACCAGCACGACAAAAAAAAAAAAATTTTTTTACTAAACGTGATTTTGGCAACCTGTGGTGTAATAGTCAGCATGCTCGCCTTGCAAGCGAGTGGACCCCTGTTCGATTCCCGGACAGAGTGAAACTATGAGCATTTTTTTTTTTACGTCATTTGGCTTTCTATTTACCAGTAAATGGGAACCTGGATGTTAATCGATTTGCGGATCTTATTCTCGAATCATGGTTAGCCAGTGCAGTTGCCGAGTTGTCCGGTCTTCTCGGATTATTCATTGAAACTGGGTCATACAACTCGTTAACTTAGGGTGTGGTTGTGGTGTTGGCGACAGATTCTAACACCTTAAACAAATTCACGCCTAGGTTGCTCTAGAGCCGGCCATCCTCGTACACGAAGGGCAACCATTATTGTTACGTGTATAATATTACCGTCACTACCACAACCAGCATTATCACTACTATTGTCACCTTCTCAACTATCATCATTCCTTCCCTCTTCCTCCTCCTGCCTCTATATTTTAATAATTATCGTCTCAATTATTATTATTATCATCAATATTTTTATTATTATTATTTCCGTATTATTATTATTATTATTATTATTAACAATACAACATGTGGCTGGAACAACAGTAGAAATGAGAAATAAGATAAAAAGTTGTATATAATTAACAATTAAAACACAAACAAGAACCACAGGTACAAGTCGATCAGTTTTTTATCATGAGAGAGAGAGAGAGAGAGAGAGAGAGAGAGAGAGAGAGAGAGAGACCCACCGTTAATAAAGGAACCTTGAGCATCACTCCTATACATTGCTGACGAAGAAAAAGTAATAATAACTTTTAGAAAATTCAGAGACCCGCAGACCCACGAACACACAAGACCCGAGCCATTTATCACCACACACTGAAGGACCATGACATACCAACCTGGGGGGTCTTGTGTCTGTCTGCCTATTTATCTATCTGTCTATTTGATATATTCATCTGTCTAAGTGTATGTCCATTTCATTATATATTTATTCGTGTATTTATCTCTGTCTGTCTGCCTGTTTGGTCGTTTATCAAAATTATCAAACAGCAG
>NW_024754605.1:0-5286 GCF_018991925.1 Homarus americanus
GTTTTCGAACTAAAATTTAATGTGCCTAACTATTTAAGTACATCCAGAATAATACACAAGCACCAAGAAATGACCTCGAAACCCATATGGCGAGTAATTAGCATTGCAAAGTACTAAATATTCTAAAATCATTTGAACATTTTCTAAAAAGCCATTTGAACAAGTAATCAAGATATCAAATTTGGTTAATAGATCTCAAGGTTATACTATCTAGGAGTACCTATACTGAAATTTGAACAAAATCCATTTTTTGGCCGAAATGACAAAATTGTAAGTCTATAGCCTTAAAGGATTTTTGGCCAAAATACGTTTTCTCTGAACTAAATTTAATGTGCCTAACTATTTAAGTACATCCAGACAATACACACAAGCACCAAGAAATGACCCGAAACCCATAAGTGGCGAGTAATTAGCATTGCAAAAGTAATTAAAATATTCTAAAAATCATTTGAACATTTTTCTAAAAGCTACTTGAACAAGTTATAATCAAGATATCAAATTTTGGTTAACAGATCCTAAGGTGCTAATATTCAGGAGTACCTATACTGTGCCTTGAACAAAATCCATTTTGGCCGAAAATGATAAAAATTGTAAGTCTAAAAGCCTGGAAGGATTTTGGCCAAACACGTTTTCTCTGAACTAAAATTTAATGTGCCTAACTATTTAAGTATTATCCGTAATAATACACAAGCACCAAGAAAATGACCTCGAAAAACCCATAAGTGGTATATAATTAGTAGACAGTAAAAAGTACTAAAATATTCTAAAAATCATTTGAACATTTTCTAAAAGCCATTTGAATAGTTTATAATCAAAATATCAAATTTGTTAACAGATCCTTACAGCACATTCAGGAGCAATTTATACTGAAATTTGAACAAAACTATTTTTGGCTGAAAAATGACAAAATTGAAAGTCTACAGCCTTAAAGGATTTTTTGGCCGTACGCCGTTTTTCTCTGGAACTAAAATTCTAATGTGCCTAACTATTTAAGTACATCCAGAATAATAATACTGCTAACGAAGAAATGACCTCGAAACCCATAAGTGGCGAGTAATTACATTGCGAAAAGTACTCAAATATTCTAAAAATCATTTGAACATTTTCTAAAAGCCATTTGAACAAGTTATAATCAAGATATCAAATTTTGGTTAACAGATCCTGCTATAATATTCAGGAGTACATATACTGAAATTTTATTAAAATATTCTAAAGTAACCATTTGAACATTTTCTAAAAAGCCATTTGGAAAGTTATAATCAAGATATCAAATTCTTGCTTTACCAGATCCTTACAGCACATTCAGGAGTACCTATACTGAAATTTTGAACAAATCCATTTTTTGGCCGAAATGACAAAATTGTAAGTCTATAGCCTTAAAGGATTTTAATAAAAATACTTCTGAACTAAAATTTAATGTGCCTAACTTTCATTTAAGTACATCCAGAATAATACACAAGCACCAAGAAATGACCTCGAAAACCCATAAGTGGCGAGTAATTAGCTTTGGTAAAAGTAATTAAAATATTCTAAAATCATTTTAACATTTTCTAAAAAGCTATTTGAAATAAGTTATAATCAAGATATCAAATTTTGCTAACAGATCCTAAGCAGCACATTCAGGAGTACCTATACTGAAATTTTGAAAAATCCATTTTTGCCGAAAATGACAAAATTGTAAGTCTATAGCCTTAAAGGATTTTTGGCCAAAAATACTCTTTTCTCTGAACTAAAATTTAATGTGCCTAACTATTTAAGTATCCAGAATAATACACAAGCACCAAGAAATGACCTCGAAAACCCATAAGTGGCGAGTAATTATTTTGTAAAGTAATTAAATATTCTAAAACTATTTGAACATTTTCTAAAGCCATTTGGAACAAGTTATAAATCAAGATATCAAATTTTGGTTAACAGATCCTAAGCAGTATCTGTGAGCAATTCTTATACTGAAATTTTGAACAAAATCCATTTTTTGGCCGAAATGACAAAAATTGTAAGTTCATAGCAAAATCCATTTTTGGCCGAAATGAAGAAAATTGTAAGTTCTATAGTCTTAGTGATTTTGATCAAAAATACGTTTTCTCTGAACTAAAAAAAATTTAATGTGCCTAACTATTTACATGACAGAATACATACACCAAGAAATGACCTCGAAAACCCATATGGCGAGTACTAGTATTGCAAAAGTAATAGTAAGTGGAATGAAAAATTATTTTACATTTTCAAATATTTAAAATCAAGATATCAAATTTTACACAGATCCTATACATCTAGGAGTACCTATACTGAAATTGGAACAAACCATTTTTGGGCTGAAAATGAAAATAAGTTCATAGCCTTAAAGGATTTTTGACCAAAATTTTCCTGAACTAAAAATTGTTTTAAATAACTATTTAAATAACTTAATAATAGCACAAGCACCAAGAAATATCCTAAAAACCCATAGTAGCGTAATTAGTATTGCAAAAATTAAAATATCTAAAAATCATTTGAACATTTTCAAAAGCCATTTGAACAAGTTATAATCAAGATATCAACCTTTGGTTAACAGATCCTACAGCACATTCAGGAGTACCTATATCGAAATTAAACAAAATCCATTTTTTGGCCGAAATGAAGAAAACGCCAAAGTCTATAGCCTTAAAGGATTTTTGACCAAAAATACGTTTTCTCTCTCCTGAACTAAAATTTAATGTGCCTAACTATTTAAGTACATCCAGAATAATACATTAAGCACCAAAGAAAATGACCTCGAAACCCATATGGCGAGTATTCAGCATTGCAAAAGTCATTAAAATAATCTAAAAATCATTTGAACATTTTCTAAAAGCCATTTTAGAACAAGTTATAATCAAGATATCAAATTTTGAAGCAATTATCCCACAGCAATATCTAGGAGTACCTATACCGAAATTTTGAACAAACCATTCCTTTTTTGGCCGCTAAAATAGAAGAAAATTGTAAGTCTATAGCCTTAAAGCGATTTTTGGCCAAAATACGCTTTCTCCCTGAACTAAAAATTTAACGTGCCAACTATTTAAGTACATCCAGAATACATACAAAGCACCAAGAAAATACCTCGAAAAACCCATATAAGTGAGAGATAATTAAAGTAATGCAAAGAAATAAAATATTCTAAAATCATTTGAACATTTAAAAGCTCATTTGAACAAGTTATAATCAAGATATCAAATTTTGGTTAACAGATCCCAAGCAGCACATTCAGGAGCACCTACACTGAAATTAAACAAAACAATTTTTTACCTAAAATGAAAAAATTAAATACAGCCTTAAAGGATTTTTAATAAAACACGTTTTCTCTCTCTGAACTAAAATTTAATGTGCCTCAACTATTTAAGCACATCCAGAATAATACACACAAGCACCAAGAAATGACCTGAAAACCCATATAAGTATAATTAGTATTGCTGCAGTAATTAAAATATTCTAAAAATCATTTGAACATTATAAAGCCATTTGAACAAGTTATAATCAAGATATCAAATTTAAGCACAGATCCTTAAGGTTATTATCCAGAGCACCTATACTGAAATTTTGAACAAAATCCATTTTTGGCCTGAAAATGACAAAATTGTAAGTCTAAAGCCTTAAAAGGATTTTTTTGGCCAAAAACATGCTTTTCTCTGAACTAAAATTTAATGTGCCGAACGGCTTAAGGAAGATCTAGCCATACAAGCAATTCAAGAAATGACCTCGAAAACCCATATGCTAGTAATTAGCATTGCAAAAGTAATTAAAATATTCTAAAAATCATTTGAACATTTCAAAAGCCATTTGAAGCAAGTTTAAATCTAAGGACACAATTTGTTAACAGATCTCAAGCAATGATTCTAGGAGTACCTATATTGGTACCTCAACAAAATCCATTTTTTATTGGGAAACATTAAAAATTGTAAGTCTAAGCTCAGCGATTTTGGCCAGTAACAGTTTTCCTCTGAACTAAAATTTAATGTGCCTAACTATTTACACATCCAGAATAATACACAAGCACCAAGAACACCCTGAAAACCCATATGAGAGTAATTAGCATTGCAAAAGTATCACAGCCATTCTCAAAAATCATTGAACATTTTCTGTAAAAGCCATTTAACAAGTTATAATCAAGATATCAAATTTTGCTAACAGATCTCATAAGGTTATCTGTGGTTTTATGTATTTGTGCCCTTTGAACAAAATCCATTTTTTTGGTTAGAAATATAAAAATTGTAAGTCTAAAGTCTAAAAACAGATTTTTGGCTGCACATGTTTCTCTCTCTGGAACTAAAAATTTGGCTTGTGCCTAACTATTTACATATCCAGAATAATACACAAGCACCAAGAAAATGACCCGAAAACCCATAAGTGGCGAGTAATTAGCATTGCAAAGTATCAAAAAAAAAAACATTTAAAAATATTTGAACATTTTCTAAAAGCCATTTGGAACAAGAAAATCAGATATCAAATTTTGGTTAACAGATCCTTAAGGCATTATCTAGAGTACTTATACTGTAAATTTTGAATAAAATCCATTTTTGGGCCGAAAATGATAAATGAACTAAAATTTAATCAACCTTAGATATTAATAAGTCTTAAGGCAAACACCAAGCAGAGTTCCATTGTTGAGAATCCTTGTGTGTTAAGTCTCTAGTGCCAACCGAAGTATGATTAGAGGACTTTGACCTTTTGTATTGAGGTGATTTGCAATTTCAAATATCATAGTAAACATTGATCGTTTAAGCACCTAATACTTGTAACAATTCTTATGGACACAGAAATGTTATTCTAATTTATTCAAAATGAACTATGTAGAACCTTCTTTGTGACGGCGTAAATATTTGCTGCCAAGTAGTTTCAACAGCATTACAGATTACTAAAACGTGTTCATCAAACAAAAACAAGTTCTCAAAGTAAATAGTATTCTTACTGAAATTTTATTTTATTACAGCGTGAAACCCCAAGAATTTAAGATGTACTGTAGGGAAGAAGATCTTCACGACCTCAATGAGGTCCTTCCAGTGCTGAGTTGCTATCTTCGTCCAGACTGTACCCGTGAACCACTGAAATCTGTCTTGAACTTCCTTGTTGTTCTCAAAAAAAAAAAAAAGAGAAAGATGGGCATGAGATTAGCCCAAAGCACTCTGCCTACCCACACCACCAACGAAGAGAGGATTACGCTTATTCTAAATTCAGGCTCCGCTTATAACCGCACTTAACAAAAAATAATACTAATGAAAAAGAATGAGAAAAATTTTGACGACTCCACGGTGACAAGAAGAGGGATGA
>NW_024754606.1:0-12114 GCF_018991925.1 Homarus americanus
CTCCCACCCTCCTCACTCACCCTCTCCCACCCTCCTCACTCACCCTCTCCCACCCTCATCACTCACCCTCTCCCACCCTCATCACTCACCCTCTCCCACCCTCCTCACTCACCCTCTCCCACCCTTCCGCTGTTGTAAGCCACTGCCGTCGTTTGTGTCTCATTATTTACTCTAAAAATAGTCAGACTCTTTGTGAAATGTCCAGGAGGATGTTTTAGTTTATTACTCATTCCACTAGGTTGTCCTGGACCAAGCGGCCGTTTTACCTGTGACAGAGAGACTTAAGAAAACTCTAAGCTTAATGTCCCTGACCGAGAGGCTCTTTCCCTCCTGCACCATATCTTCCTCCTGTCTCACTTCACTGTGATAAAAATACCTTTCTTTAATATAGTAACACTCCAATAATATAGTACAATAACGGTGAAAGATGCAGGTAGGTATTAGAGGAACAATTTATCAATCAGTTTTGTGTATTATTCTGTTATAAAACTTTCGGCTTACTCGCGGGAAATTATGAGCCGGATTTCAGCTTCATAGTCGCTATTCTAGTTTCCCCGGACAATAGGAAACGAGAATTTTCGGGTCTTGCGCTCATATTTCTTGTTTTAATGGGGCTCTTTTTCAGATGTGGGTATCTACAGCAGGGACGTACACATAAAATATGTGCGCATACACACGGGCGCATTCTCACATACACACAAGGGCATACCTTACACTGTGTACACGTGAGGGTTCGAATTGGTAAACACTCACACACTCACTCACTCATTCATTCACTCACTCACTCACTTACTTACTTACTTACTGTCTCTGTCTGTCTCGTTTGTTCATTCGGTCGTTGATCTATACCGAGAGTTTCATCTGATCTTTAAAAAAAGTGACGTAGGGATTTTTTTTTTTTTTTTTTTTTTTTTTTATTGGGCACTCATCACTGTGTGAGTGAAGCGCAGAAGCGTTTACAGCCCAACAGGGAAGCATGCTAAGTTCATGCTTGCCTTTATGTCTCATGAGTTAGGGGCGTAGAAGCCTGAAGAGTCAGTGGTTTATGTCATCAAGTTATTGGAAGCTCCAACAACTTTCCGTGAATACGAATTCGCAACTTTCGACTTACACCAGGTACCTACTTTACTGCTAGGTGAACAGGGACTAATGGGGGCTAGGAAGTAAGTCCAAACAACTTCCACCGGCCCGGGAATCGAACCCGTGAGAACTGTACAGTAGATCACGGACTGACAGTGGCGGTAACCTCTGACCTCTGCTGGTAAACATAGTCTATGTGGTTTTGCGGGTTTTGGCTCAGTGGGCAGGTGGTAGTTGACTTCTGCTGAATGATGAATTACTAATGAAATAGGTAGAACTCGTCATTTTTGACAACAATGAACTGTCCGATGAAACTGTGTTAAATTTTCCAAAAACAGAAATATATATATATATTTTTTATTTATTCTTTTCCTCATTAAAAGTATCTTCTGATATCATTTAATAACTTGATTTTTTTTACCTGTAGCTAAGTTAATTATAAATACCGTAAGTCACTAGCAATTTTCACTTTTTATACCATCTTTACTTTGATTAAACCACACGACAAAGTAGCAACTGAAGGTCTCAAAATCGTGGCTAACACGCTGTGTATGCGTGAAGGTGGGGCCAAGGCATTTACGTTCGTCAAGGTTAGAGCTCATATAATAAACAAGATCAATTGTTTCCTGACAATAAAATCATCATACCTGTAATGAAAAAATGGAACTTCATTACAAAGTATAAGAGAAACTCCGTGAGCACTGTACACAGACGAAACAAACTTATTCTCACTTAAATTGAACCCAAAACTACCGTGAACCAAAACGAGTTGCTCTCATGGAGGACGACCTGTTGTACCTGTCACTGACAGATATAAATGGATAGTTGGGAGGACTGTCTTTCACAGGTTTTGCAATAACCTCCCTTCATTTCAGTGGGGTTGTATTTAGACCGAAAGAGTCGTGGTGAGGAGTACCCTGTGGTTGCTAATTCAAGAAACATCTACAAGACCGAGAACCAAAGGAATATGTTCTGTGTGTGAGAGTTACAGTGGGATCGTGCATTATGATCTGCTCTGAAAACGACAAACAAAACTCTAGGACAGCAAACTATTGCATGGAAAATGCTAATAAGAAACATAATGTAATGTCCATGAAGGCCTAGATAAACAATGTGTACTGTACTATCGTGGACAAAAGTTCGCTCCTTCCCAAACTGAAGCAGTATCGACCCGCACAGCACACCCGCACCAGATAACAATCAGGGTAAGTCAGTTCGGAGACTCATTCCCGTGTCTCAGGTTCACTACAGGGAGCTAACTTTTGTCCACGATAGTACGTGCGCCACCGAGGATATATTACCCGGGACGTTTAGGTCTTGTACACCAGAAGAAACACCTTGTTCTTATCTAGCTCCCGTACCAATGATAACTTGGGATTCAAGTTTACTAGGGTGTAATGATCAATTTATTAAAATTTACGAGGGTCAGGGTGTAGTACTCAATGTATTAAAGCTTTCTAGGGAGTAGCATTCAATGTATTAAAGCCAAACAAAGCGTGGTATACATACGCTGGCAATCGGTGACGGTGGAGTAGATGTTAAGAGGCGTGTGTGAGGGGGGAGGCGATGTAGGCGAGGCAGATGTTAACACGTGTGAGGGGCACTGACACACTCGACGCTGGGATCAACTTAGTAAAACAAAGATGCCACTCACCCAGCCAACCACACCCATGCCTGTCTACTTACACACTTGTCTGCATAACACCTGTTTACCTACACCTGCATACCTACACACCTGCATGCCTACTTACTTTCATCCTTGCACACCTACCTATTTACACACCTACTTGTTTATTAATATGACCTTATTATATAAAAGTAAAGAGACAAAGTTGAGTTTTTCTTTAACCAGGAAGATTGTAGGTTTATCCTCCGAGTCCCCAGTTGTCCTTATATATCGTTCCTTTTATTTTTAACATCACAAAGTCTAGTTAACTTACCGTATATTCTAAATGTTTATTTATGAATGAAAAACTAATATTGTTTTTTCCCTTCTTTCAGGTAAGTGTGAGCTGGAGTCGTTTGTTTGTGGTCAGCTGAAAGAGTGGTAGTGTGGTCATCCGTCGTGACCTGTCAGCTGAGTACCGAGTGAGTTGTTGTTTGTTTTACTTTCTGTACACAGTGAACAGATTTGGGACGTAGTGGGGGTCTTCATTATCAGTTTGAAAGTGTTTTAAAGGATATGTATGTTATTTTTTTTATATACCATTTATAAAGGGTTGTTATAGCGTGTGTGTGTGTGCTTGCATTGGTTGGTTCAGTTTAGGGCTAATATTGTCAGCTAGTGAGTAGGGGGGGGGGGGGTGCGTGCATATCCAGGGTTGATAATATCTGTGAGAAGGATAAGAGGGTCAGATATCACTGTGTACAAATGTCCCTAAGCTAATGTACAAGGTGAACCATCTGAAATCTTTTATTCCAACACTCTTAATCAACCTTTATAAAATTGAGTCTTGTTACGATTGAAAGAAAGACAGACATACTATTTCTAAAGCTTCATATGACCAGGTAAGTTGAGGTTGTAGGATATTTTACCTGTATATAAATGAAATGACGAGTGCTGTTATTTTATCTTCCAAAAGAGAAAGGCAGTTCGTAGGATTAAAAGAGTTTATAGGCGTAAGCTGTCACTGGGGATTAAAACAGCATTGCCTTAATTACGTGAGGTAGGATTTACATATTCGTTTCGTTGATATTTATCTTTGTACAAGCTCTAGTCAATAGGGAGGGATGTACTCATGCTGCTATAACCGGGGTATGGCATGGTCCCTAGACTTACTAATGTCAACAACTGTACTTTCTACCGCACTCTGCTTTACTCATGGGAAGGGATGTACTCTTACTGCTATAACTGTGGCATTGAACTATACTCATGGGACGACGGAATGTACTTCGTTTACTCATTGGATGGGTTGTACTGAGCTGTACTTACTCATGTATGTGGTCTTCTACACAGGTACCCATCAGGACCCATTAGAAACCATCAGGACAGATCAGGAATCGATTTCTGAATGTCTAATATTTTTTTAATGGATGTATCTGTTCATGGCATCACCTCCATGACCAATCTGACGCCAAGAACCCATCTGAACGGTCACCCATCATTCAATTAATCAGAACTGTTACAGACTAGACTATTCCCAAACTTTACAGGCCCCAACCCAACCCAACCCAACCCAAACCCAAACCCAAACCCAAACCCGGCAAGCCAACCCAAAGCCTTAAACCCCGACCCAGCCTTAACCCAACCCAACTGACAACCTTAGCAACCCCATGTGTGACAACAACAGCAAGCAAACCCAAACCATCCCCCATTAGCTCCTCCCCAACCCATCCAATACAACCAAGCAATCCCAAACCATCCCCAACAACAACCATCCCCAACAACCCCATCACAACCCAGCAACCTTCTTGTGACAGCAACAACAACAACAACCAACCCAGCAACCCAACCAGCAACCCATTGAGCAACCCAACCCAACCCAACCCAACCCAACCCATTTTAAACATTATGATTGAGGTGTGTTAGGACGGAGTCACAATCCTAAAAGTTGGGTTAGATTAGAAGAGGTCAGGCCAGTGTGTCGTTCATTAGGACTGTGGGCCCATTAGGATCAAGGTCACTGGGTAAGCTTTAACTTCTTGAGTACAGTATTATGACAAACCTCCAGAGTACGGTGACCTTACCCCCTGAGTACGATAACTTAACTTCCTGAGTTCAATGATTTAATCCCAGGAGTACAATGACTTAACCTCATGAGTAAGGAGACTTAACCTCATGAGTACGTCGAATTAACCACGTGAGTACGATGAGTTAACCTCGTGAGTACGATGACTTACCCCATGAGTACGATGACTTGACTTCCTGAGTAAGATGACTATCCCCGAGTACAGTGTCAGCTTACTCAACGGGACTAGTCATTGTATTTAAAACGGTTAAGATCAGGGTTGAAAAAAACATGACTGTTGAAAAATTATTAAACAAACCATGTTTTTATTTTATTGGACTATGGCGCAATCAGTTGCATTTATCTTTCATATTTCAATCAAGAACTGTTCAGTTCAGTATATTTTCATTATAAACTAACTGAAAAAAGTATTTAGTTTACATTCCTCGTTATCTGCGAACTTGAAATGTTTGTAAATTCAGCATGATCGTGTCTTAATACACCTTAATAATTTGTAAATTATGTGCCAGGGTTTAAATAATTACAAGTAAGGGGTCAAGTCATCTCACTCAATGAGTCGAGATATCTTACTCAGTGGGGTAACTTATTTGTTCTCAAAAGGTTGACACCATATCCAGGGGGTTTAGACCCTTATATCATTAACTAACTGGGGTATCAGTCGTTGTCCCCCCCCCCTAGAATTAGAGAGGCAACTCATACCCCGTGCTTGTCTTTTTGCCAAATTAAATACGCAAGCAAAAAATGACCTTACCGAATATCAGATTTACATGTGAAAAATTGTGGTCGCACACTGGGAGGGATGCCCACTTTTAGTTAGGGGCCAACTCCTAAATGGATATTCTTGAGCATTCTTAGGGTAACTTACATAAGCATACCAAATTTCATCTCTATCTTAAAGACCGTCGTCGTGGAAAAAAAATAGATGTTTTAATGAGGAGGTCTTATTTCTAGGGATGGGGGCGACCATTGGGGCCAGTCCTTCAAAAATTCCACCTCCATGACACTTCTGGGTTACATGCACATCGCCATGTCAAATATCAGCTCTCTATCTTTAAAACTACAGCTGTGATTATCGAACAACCATACAAACAAGCAAATAGTCGTAATTAGCTAACAAGCACACTAACAAAGAAATAGCCGTGATTAGGGAACAACGACACTAACAAGCAGATAGCTGTAATGAACGAACAACCACACTGATAAGCAGACAGACAATGCTCATTGTTTATTCGATAGCTTTAATTTCCAATGTAAGATAATTTATTTTTGTACATAGAGTAAGCCTCGCCATGTACTCGTGTAGCGTGGTCATCAGAATAGTACTCGTACTATATGATTCTTAAAGGAATTTATCCATTAATATGACTATCAGAAGGAGAAGCACCCATTAATGTGACCACCAGAAGGAGAGGTAACCATTAATGTGACCACCAGAAGAAGTACCCATTAATGTGACCACCAGAAAGAGAAGTACCCATAAATTTGACCACCAGAAGGAGAGGTACCCATTAATGTGACCACCAGAAGAAGAGGTACCCATTATTGTGACCACCAGAAAGAGACGTACCCATTAATGTGACCACCAGAAAGAGACGTACCCATTAATGTGACCACCAGAAGAAGAGGTACCTATTAATGTGACCACCAGAAGAAGGGGTACCTATTAATGTGACCACCAGAAGAAGGGGTACCTATTAATGTGACCACCAGAAGGAGAGGACCTCACCCATTAATATGACCACCAGAAATAGTACAGTGATACGCGGAGGCACTGTTGGTGGTGTCGTTCTCAATAAACACAAAAAAAAACACATCATTGAACGAGAGAAAACAGTAGCGTGTGTGTTTTAAATTTCAATGAGTACAATCTATGATGTGCAGCTGTGTGAAGCCCCCACACATCCACACACAAATACCATTTTGGGACAGATTGTAACTCCCCCAGTACTATTAATAGCGCCATTGTAGTAAAGGTCATTTATTTGCAACGTAAAAACAAATTGATTTTACGCAAGAAGTGTAAATTACAGTAGTCATCAGGCTGTGGGAGGAGTTGGGACCCAGTTAAGGTGCCAATACCTAATGTGATCGCTAGTATTGGCTATAGTGATCAGTAAGCTAATGGCAATAGTGTACTACAGTGATACACAGATCCAGTGTTACATCGTAGAAACCTGAACGGAAGTGGGCGGGCGGCTGTCTCTCTCTGTGAGGTGTTGTATGCAGCTATCGGCTTCAAAGGGATCCATAGGTACATGCGTCAGGCTTTGTTTCCCCTGCTACTCCGTTACTGATGTGGCGGTCTGAGTATCCGCAGGGGTTTGGGGGGTGGAGGTGCCTCAGGTGATTTGTCTACTATATATCTCCCAGGGAACGTCACAGATACCTGTTCTTAATATTATTATTAATAGTAGTGATATTATTGTTATTATTATTATTAATTATTATTATTGTTATTATTATTATTATTATTATTATTATTATTATTATTATTATTATTATTATTATTATTATTATTATTATTATACGCTGTTTTTAATTATTATTTACAATTATCAATCTATTTAGTTTCGTGTTTTAAAATATATGAGATATTTTTGTTCGGTCTATGGACGCTGTTGCAGTTACAGAACTTTGAATTATTAGCCATTTCATTCAGTATTAAATAAAAGTCTAATGGAATTTTTCTATTTCATGAACCCCATCGATGGGCTCATTTTTTATTACCGGGTGACAACTATAGTAAGTTATATGCACGGAAATATATAATAAAGAAAGATTATACACCAAGAACACCGTAGGCTAGGGAGGGTTGTTATTACTGTTCATCATCTTAAGAAAAAAGTACCTGGAATATGTGTATTGTGCATGCCTGATTGAGTCGGTCGCACCCTGAGTACTGCAGAGCGCGAATGAAATAGTGAACTTGTGAAACTAATTATTTTTCTTGAGAACGCTTGTCATGAAAGTCAATGTAAATGACAATAGTAATAAAGTCAACATCAAGTATAAAGCATAATAATATTGTAAAAACTAACATTAACTAGAAATATGATAATAATAATAATAATAATAATATTAATGATAATTACAATAATAGAAATAATACGAGGTAATTTATTGTTTCCAAAGCTTAATAAGAAGCCTCAAAATATTTAACATTAAACAAAGATATATTAACATAAGAAATGTGACATTTTTAAATCATTCTGAATAACTTTCTTGACACCATGTAGAAACTTGACTCGTTTCTCAATTGTCGACGAATTCTGCGTTGAAAGAAAAAGCAAAACAAAACAAAGCGGGTTTCCTCTTCACATATAAAAGAATGTGTGTATATATGTTTGAGTTACTTTCTGTGCGCACGTTTTCCCGATTTGTGAATACATTTAATTGCGTTCGCTCTGTTTTTACCAGTGCGAGTTTGTGTTTTGTGTGCGTTTGTGTGTGTGTATGCATGTTTGTGTACTCCTGTGTATAACAAGAGAATTTGTTTCTCTATTCATCGTGTCATTCATGTGTCCTGGTGGCGAGGGGAGACTATACGACTCCTGCTGGAAAGATTCCAGCCACAGTCTTGTTGAAAAGTAGTCTGTGGAAGCTCTGTTTCCATTAGGGCCGGACCATTGGAGATCCTGCCCCCTGGAATTTGATTTACGGACTCTCTCTCTCTCTCTCTCTCTCTCTCTCTCTCTCTCTCTCTCTCTCTCTCTCTCTCTCTCTCTCTCTCTCTCTCTCTCTCTCTCTCTCATATATTTATCGGTTCATTTACAGTACATGTTTATTATTGTATATTTTTTTTAATATAATGGTTCATTAATTGTGTCGCACTGGAGGAGTGTAGTTACGTCTTTAGATATTTGTTTTGCTACTCTCTGATTTTGATTCAATTTGTTCTTTGACCTTTTTCACGTATTATCTGAATTGTAAAACAGTGTTAGATTGCATTATTATTATTATTATTGTTGTTGGAGGAGGAGGTTGTCTTTATACCTCTTCGTCTTAGTTAGTGTTACTAGACTACTACTAAAGAATTACCTGACATAAATTATAGCTGTTGCCGGGTTTATCTTCGATGTGTATTTTTCCAGTCAGTCCCGTGTATACATTATGGTATATGTTAAAGTCAGGGGTGTCGACACATCAGACTGACAAACATACTATAGATGCCCATCTTGCCACTACAGACATCCACACTACCACTACAGACATCCACACTACCACTACAGACATCCACACTACCACTACAGACATCCACACTACCACTACAGACATCCACTCTACCACTACAGACATCCATCCTGCCACTACAGACATCCATCCTGCCACTACAGACATCCACACTACCACTACAGACATCCACACGACCACTACAGACATCCACACTACCACTACAGACATCCACACTACCACTACAGACATCCACACTACCACTACAGACATCCACACTACCACTACAGACATCCACACTACCACTACAGACATCCACACCACCACTACAGACATCCACACCACCACTACAGACATCCATCCTGCCACTACAGATATCCACACTGCCACTACAGACATCCACACTGCCACTACAGACATCCACACTGCCACTACAGACATCCACACACAGACATCCACATGCGACTGAGAACACATCACACTTTACTACTACGAACATCCACACTACCTACAGACATCCACTCTACCTACAGACATCACACTACCTACAGACATCTACCACTGCTACAGACATCCACACTACAAACTACAGACATCACACTACCTACAGACATCCATACTACCACTACAGACATCCATCCTGCCACTACAGACATCCATCCTGCTACTACAAACATCCATCCTGCCACTACAGACATCCACACTGCCACTACAAACATCAGTCCTGCCATTACAGACATCCATCCTGCCACTACAGGCATCCACACTGCCACTACAGACATCCATCCTGCTACTACAGACATCCACACTACCACTACAGACATCCATCCTGCCACTACAGACATCCATCCTGCTACTACAAACATCACTGCACTACAAAGCATCAATCTGCCTACCTGAAAGACATCACACTACCACTACAAACATCCATCCTGCCACTACAGACATCCACACTGCCACTACAAACATCAGTCCTGCCATTACAGACATCCATCCTGCCACTACAGGCATCCACACTGCCACTACAGACATCCATCCTGCTACTACAGACATCCACACTACCACTACAGACATCCATCCTGCCACTACAGACATCCATCCTGCTACTACAAACATCCATCCTGCCACTGCAGCCTCCCATCCTGCCACTACAGAAACACAAACATCATTGGAAACTCAACAACGTCAGTGAAATATTGAGTTGTTGTTACTGTCGTCAGAAAGTGCAAGTGTGTTCTGTATGGTGTATGTGATGGGACGCATCACACACACCGTACAAGCTGTCTCGTGTATTGTTGATTGTACTGTAAAAAAAAAAGCTTGTTTAAATAGGGTAGAGGTTATCGTATGTGGGTGTGATAAAGCAGTCAAGTCTGTCTGTCTGGTTTCCATGTGTAATTGTGTGTTTTAGAGGAATAATATAATATAATTTAAGATGTATTTATTTGGTGTGAATATTCCTCCTGGTGGTGCTATTGTCAAGTTCGAGTCTGAAGGTGGCTGATGTACACAATTATTCCGCATGTTGTTGTAGATTCTTGGCACCAACGATTATCTGTTGTTGAGAGATGCTTTCACAAATAAGTATATTTTCATTGTTTTCTCACTAATTTCTACACACACTCAGATCAGCCAAAGCCATTGAAAAGAGATGTTTATGTTGCAAACGAACGTCTCAAAATGTGGACAGTCTTCATAACCTTAAGATATTGTGGCATAAATTGTTCCTTGCAGCTAAATTACGAGGTTTGTAAAGGTGTAGTTAGTTTGTAGAAGTCGTAGGGGACTGAAAATGTGTTGTCTGCACCGAGATGAGAGAGCCTGGGAGATCTGTAAGGAATTAATGAAGTTTAACTGATAAGGGAGAAAGGTGGTGGTATTTCTCGTGAGTTAGAGTGACGTGATGTCATTAGGGGAAGGAGGACGAGGTGTTAGTTGGGAGGAGGAACCGCTGTATATCTGGAGGAGCAGGACTGAATTTTATGACCAATGGAGAACTATGTATTGGTGAGAGAGAGAGAGAGAGAGAGAGAGAGAGAGTTTATGATCAAGTCTATACAATGTATGAAATGTGAGGAGGGAAATGTATCAGGTACAGTACAGGCTTGACTCTTAATGAGAATTGTGTGGTTGTGGTGGGGCGAGAGATGGTGTTGGGTATTGATGGCTGAACCTCCTCACTGTCAGCTTAATACTTGTGTCCTGTTTATCTTCACTTCCCTGAGCAGGTCGTCATCCTTATGGGTCTACTTGCACTTTAGTCAGAATAATTAGAGAAATGTGATAATTGTACATTATCATTATTTCGCATAAATTATACTCGGTAGTGTCATTTACTTATAAAGCTGTGAAAAAGATAGAACGAGAAGGCCATAGGAAGTAGATCGTAAGAAGACTGATTCTTTTAGGAAATTTGTATCTTGGCAACTGTGGAAACGCGTGAACTCTTGCACCTGTAATACTCTGCATTAATGTGATCATTACTCTCGGTAAGTGCGGCTTAAAAGCTCTATTCGCGCGAACATGAAGGGGGAAGTTATCTTCAATCTATTTGTAAAAGGGTAAATAGTATATTTCTTAACCAAAATCGTAGACGTCGCGTAACTTACTACCATATATATCGGTGTGTATAAAATAGACAGTCACCTCTGTAAAACAACAAATAACACACACCCACCGGTACAGTTCCTCGGCAACTTTTTTGTTGTGTCCGATAAAACGTCTTTCAGGCAGGAAAATTTTTCAAACTTAATGACCTCTCCTTGTTTAGCTGCATAAGTGAGATACAGCAAGGTCGCTCTTTACTGTTACATATTACTCACTTGTAAATACATCTCTGAAGAGTATGTTATCAGTGCAAAATTAACATTATCGTAGGCGCTAGACAATTACGTATCATAGGCGCAGTATAATTTGTTTTACTATTGTTTATAATAATTAATTTTTTTGAGAACCTCACAGTTTTGTTATGCTATACCTCCATCACTTTTTTGGTCCAAGTTTTCAATAGATTTCTTGCGCTCCTTAGTTTCGTAGGCTTTAGGCATAGTGCCTAGTATGCCTTGGTCATAATGTGGCTCTAAAAACACTACTGGACACACAAATACCCCCTCACACACAGTGATTTTTGGGTAGGAGTAAGAGAGAGAAGAGACCAGCCTGGGTCGTTGACCAC
>NW_024754607.1:0-23477 GCF_018991925.1 Homarus americanus
ATCACTTCGTTCAGTTACGTATTGCTGTGCTTCTACTACCAGGGTTATACGTGCTTCTACTGCCAGGGTTATAGGTGCTTCTACTGCAGGATAAATTACTACTATGAGGTTATAGGTGTTTCTACCGCCAGGGTTATAGGTGCTTCTACTGCCAGGTTATAGTGCTCTACTGCCAGGTTATAGGTGCTTCTACAGAGCCATAGGTGCTTCCACCAGGCTTACAGGTGCCTAACGCCAGGGTTATAGGTGCTTCTACTGCCAGGTGCTTCTACTGCCAGGTTATAGAGGTGCTTCTGCCAGAACAGGTGCACCTACTGCCAGGCAGGTTATAGGTGCTTCAACCCGGGTTATAAGGTGCTTCTGCCAGGGTTACAGAAGCTACTGCCAGGCTACAGGTGCTTCTACTGCCAGGGTTGTAGGTGCTTCTACCGCCAGGGTTATAGGTGCTTCTACTGCCAGGGTTATAGGTGCTTCTACTACCTGAGGTTATAGGTGCTTCTGCCAGGGTTACAGGTGCTACTGCCAGCAAGTTATAGGTGCTTCTACAACATGAGGGTTATAGGTGCTTCACTGCCAGGTTAGAGGTGTTTCTACCGCCAGGTTATAGTGCTTCTGCCAGGGTTATAGGTGCTTCTACCGCCAGGGTTATAGGTAGCCTTCTACTGCCAGGTTACAGGTGCTTCAACTACTTGGGGTTATAGGTGCTTCTACCGCCAGGGTTATAGGTGCTTCACACTGCTAAGGGTTAAAGGTGCTTCTACCGCCAGGTTATAGAACTACTGCAGGTTATAGGTGCTTCTACCGCCAGGGTTATAGGTGCTTCTACTGCCAGGGTTATAGGTGGCCTTCTGCCAGGGTTATGGGTGCTTCTACCGCCAGGGTTATAGGTGCTTCTACTGCCAGGGTTATAGGTGCTTCTACTGCCAGGCTATAGGTGCTTCTACTGCCAGGGTTATAGGTGCTTCTACTGCCAGGGCTATAGGTGCTTCTCTACCGCCAGGGTTACAGGTGCTCTACTGCCAGGGTTATAGGTGCTTCTACCGCCAAGTTATAGTGCTTCTACTGCCAGGGTTATAGGTGCTTCTACTGCCAGGGTTATAGGTGTTTCTACTGCCAGGGTTATAGGTGCTTCTACCGCCAGGGTTATAGGTGCTTCTACTGCCAGGGTTACAGGTGTTTCTACTGCCAGGGTTATAGGTGTTTCTACTGCCAGGTAGGTGACTACCAGGGTTATAGGTGTTTCTACTGCCAGGTTATAGGTGCTTCTACTGCCAGGGTTATAGGTGCTTCTACTGCCAGGTTATAGGTGCTTCTACTGCCAGGGTATACAGGTGCTTCTACTGCCAGGGTTATAGTGTTTCTACTGACAGGGTTATAGGTATTCTGCCAGGGTTATGAGTGTGCTTCTACTGCCAGGTTATAGAGTGCTTCCACCACATGGGGTTATAGGTGCTTCTACTGACCAGGGTTGGTGCTTCTACTGCCAGGGTTATAGGTGCTTCTACTGCCAGGGTTATAGGTGCTTCTGCCAGGGTTACAGGTGCTCTACCGCCATGATTACAAGTGCTTCTACCGCCAGGTTATAGGTGCCTCAACTGCCAGGGTTATAGGTGCTTCTACTGCCAGGAACATAGGTGCTTCACTGCCGGTTACAGGTGCTTCTACTGCAGGGTTATAGGTGCTTCCGCCAGGGTTACAGGTGTTTCTACTGCCAGGTTACAGGTGCTTCTAATGCCCAGGGTTGTAGGTTTTCAGGTGCTTCAATTACTATGGTTGGGTGCATCATCTACCTTAAGCATCGTTCAATAGGTCTTTTAAGTGCTTCACCTACTATGGCTAGAAGATTTTTAAGGTCCTTCAACTGCCAGGGTTATGAAGCACCATTGGCCATGAGTCTTGCTGACTAAGCCAAATCTTGTTTGGTGGGGAGGAAGGTTGCGCCGCCCACCACCAGGAGTTCCACTGCCTCACCGTCACCCTCGGCAGACACGAGTTCTCCTCTCTCTACCATCCATTTTTCTTCTTCCTCTTATGACATCCTGACCCCTTCCAGATATAACTTTTCTATATGCGGTTGAGGAATATCTTTGAGCTCACAAGTCTCTTTAGGATAATTCCTCTTGACTAATATAACATCAGAAAATCCCTCGTATTCCATTGGTTAAAATCTGAGATATGTCACCAATTCAAATTTTCTTATAAGACTTGATGCCCTGTTAGGTTAGGTTAGGTTAGGTTAGGCTAGCACTCTAGCACTTGGTTGATTGTGTTCAGGTTAGGGTAAGGTTAGGTTAGGTTAGGTTAGGTTAGGTTAGGTTAGACACCTCTTGCTTACTGTAGGTTAGTTGTGTTCAGGTTAGAGTAAGGTTAGATAGGTTGGGGACAATAAGTTGAGGTTAAGGAAAATAAATTACAGAAAGATAGATAGGTTAAAGGTGGGTTAGAAATGTAATATGAGGTAGAGTCCTGCCAGTTTAGGCGGCATAAAAGATGGAAAAAATACCTAAGATTTACATATCTAATATATAAATCACGAACGCTTCTGTTTAAGGTCAGAGTCTCAGTACACTTATTTGACGCCATAGGATGAGAAAAAAAAAAAATTCAGAGCTTAGAGGTGTTACAGATTCTTAGGTTGTATAAAACACTACATTCACCTGAACTGTCATCTCATCTGTCTATCTTGGTGTCATAAGAGCAACATGAGTGAGTTATATGCCCTCTCGTCGCTGAGTTACAAAGGAACAACCCAATGATATGAATTTCTAAACAATCATAACCTAAATTAGGTGAGTGGAGTGTCAGAGACCTGTGTGTGGTGTGTGTGTGCGACGTTATCTGTGACAGGTCTCAAGTACGTGTGCAACAACCAATGGTCAAACTGAGCACTCGTTAATATGGGTCACGAAGGCACTGCTAGTAGGGGTCGTAGGCACTGTTGAAAGTATGGGTCGTAGGCACTGTTAATAAGGTCATGAAACACTGTTAAAAGAGGTCATAGGCACTGTTAGTAGAAGTCGTTAACTGTTAGTAGGGTCGTTGGCACTGTAACTAGGGTCGTAAGAGCACTGTTAGTAGGTCGTTGGCACTGTTAGTAAGGGTCGTAGGCACTGATAGTGGGTGTTAAACACTGTTAGTAAAGGGTCATAATTACTGTTAGTAGAGGTCGTTGGCACTGTTAGGGGTCGTAAAAACATTAGTAGAAGTCCATAAACTTTCATGAAATCACCATCTCAAGAAAGCAAGAACATCCGTGGTCTACACACACCCCACAACACCCGCCATCACCACACCCTCATCACCTGCCTAACAGACGTGATATTAAAAGACCTCAACTTGTTATCTTCTCCCTTGTAATTATCCAAACTTTGGTAGAATTTCCAGTCATTTACTTTTACTTTTGAATAATGACTAACCAAAAAAACAGATATGTCTCATAAGCTTTTTTGGTGGGGAGATACGTGTAATTCATTCAGTATAACCTTAATCTAATTCATCTTTATTAAGTAGTTGGTGTGTGTGTTGTGTGTGTGTGTGTGTGTGTGTGTGTGTGTGTTGGTGTGTGTGTGTGTGTGTGTGTGTGTGTGTGTGTGTGTGTGTGTGTGGTGATCTAGGTGAAAGGGTGATGGAGAGGCCACAGGGGTTGGGGTGTGAGTAAGAGTGGGTGAAAATGTGAGAAAGGAGAAGAGCAAAATAAGTGGAGAGGCAAGAAGGTTAGAGTGAGAAGGGGTAAGGTGATATATGCAACATAAACTTTGATAAAACCCGAAATACTCAATTCTACCCAGCCAACCCCACACGTATTCAAGCACTCAATGGCTTAGTTACGTACGGCTGTTAACCGAGGTTGTGGTTCAAACCCACCGGGCAGCACTCAATGTCTTATAGAAGAAAGAACATCATTTACCATGCAACATAAAACAGGAACATCAACATGAGTCTCAGAAAACATGGAAAAGACCAGCACCTGATTTCATCTGTTATTGTGTCAGGGACAGGCCTCATCAGATGGCACCCATTCACAATAAGTTAAGTAACTGTAAGTTGTTGCAACAGTGTAAAGAAACATACCAGGATGTACAATTACGGTCACAGGGTCACCAAGTGTTCATATTACATATTCATATCCATCAAAGTGCGATAATTACAGCGTACTGTACTGATAGATATGCTGAGTAAACAACTTATACAAAGTTATCATCATTATGTCTTATAAAGAAACTGATTCTATCTCTGATTAAAATAATACCTCTGCTTTCCAACATTATACTTAATTCAGTTATATATATATATATATATATATATATATATATATATATATATATATATATATATATATATATATATATATATATATATATATATATACATATATATATAACATTGGAGAGATGAGACAGGTGTTGTTGTTAAATAATTCACCAAAGCGCTACATCCCTTGATAAAAACTGGAAATATTTAAGAGTGGAATTATATGAACTGATTGGGGTTGTATGACACAGGAAATACACTCTCAGGGCGAGGGAGTTCTGTGAGGGTCGACGTCCAGGGTACAAATGAGGTTTTGGTAAGCAGGGTTCTGTGAGGTGGAATATCAACTTAAAAGTAATTACCACCCAGGTGCCCTCTGTACCTGGTGGTAATTTACACCTGGCTTGGTGGTATTGTTATCGGTAAGAAGCTCATCACAACACTGCCTGTGGAAATATGTACACAGTGGGGAGTTAATGAGATATTCCCGTGAATGTGCAATGGTGGGAATATTCTTGTAAGGTCATTATGGTTATTAAAGAGGTGTGAGGTGCCCCTACTCACACCTAGCCGACAGATGCCGGCAGTATTACACCTGAGGCACCTGACTTACATAAATGATTATCAACTTCTCATCAGTGAAGTAGAACTTGGCTCTGAACCTGAGTCAGCTTCACTGAAACAGTTTTAACAAAAGTTCTGGTGAAGTTTGTTATGGTAGGCAGTGTTGTGGGATGATGGTGGCAAACTTAAATTTATGCTTTATTACGCTTCTTACTACATATTATTTATCTGGTTTTAGCAACACTGAATGAACAAGTTGGATGTATTCCCAACTAAGCTATGAGTGAATATCTTTCTCTCTGTCTGTTCTCTCGCATTCAAAATTTCATTTCGTGAGACTGGGACAGATCAGTGAAGGATCTATGATTGCCGAGTCTTCTGCTGTGGGTTGAACAATCGATTGTAACTGAAAGGTAATTAATGTATTAAAAATATGAGAAGGTCTTCGTACAGAACCTGAACCCCAACCTTGATTCATCACATAAGTAAGAAACCATATATGACTTTCAGTCTTTTCGTGGCAACATTAATTGAATATATTTAATAGTTTATTATTATGTTACCCGAGTCAGAGTGAGTGGGCTGGGGTGTGAATAAAAATGTGGGAACGTGGATGAAAGGGGTGAGAGGTGTGGAGTGAAGATGTGGGTGTGTGGGATGGGTCGTGGAGGTGAGAGGTGTGTTTTGGTGGAAGAGTGGGTTAGAGGTGTGGGTGTGGGGTGGGAAAGAGTGAGTTAAGGGTGTAGATGTGGGGTGAAGGCATATGTGGAATTATGGAAGTGAAAGGCGAGAGTGAGGAGAGGTGTGAGAGAGTGGAGGACAGAAACAATCTATAATAATAAAATTGCCCTGTGTGTGTGTGTGTGTGTGTGTGTGTGTGTGTGTGTGTGTGTGTATTGTCAGTCAGTGTTGTAGCTTCATGATCAAGAAACTTAGAAATCTGAATCTTTAAATGTATACTAAGGTGATCATGGGAGTGTGCACCTAGGCATTCCTTTTAACACCTAAAATAAATCCCCGCCCCCCAACTTTGTGTACACGTTATGGAAACATTTACCATGTCACCAAACCCTCTGCCGGACGTAAGGATACACTCACCTACATCAGCACGCATTGTATATAACGGGAACAAAACAAACAAACAAACAGACACCACCACCATACCCAACGCAAAGCATTTACAAATTCAAATATAAATCTCAAATGTTTCATAACCTAACAACATCATTAGAGTTGTAACATTGAAGTTATGGTACAGTACATGATGCCTAACGTGAACGCCCCCACTCCCACCACCCTTCCTTTCTGTGCGTGTAGTCAGGGGATTTCTCTCTTAGGGGGTTAGCAGTTTTAAATTGAGTTGGGTTAGTTTGGATTCGGTTAGTTTAAGATATGGTTATGTTGGATAAGGTCAGGTTTAGTTGGGTTCGGTTAGCTCAGGTAGGTTGCGGTTGGGTTAGTTAGTAGGTTAGGTTAAGGTTAGGTTAGCTCAGGGTAGGTTGCGGTTATGTCGTTGGTTATGACACATTCAGTTTGGATAGATCATGAAGTAGCTGCAACCCGCGAGGAACTGAATACTTGTGTTAGTCTTTTTTTAAATAAAATCAAGAATGTTGGATCACTTCCTAAAACTTGTTCATCATTACCAAGCCTCCGTGGCACAATTGTTAGCGCGTTCGGCTGTTAACCGAAAGGTTGGTGGTTCGAGTTCCACCCGGGGCGACTGTTTTGGCTTACTCTAATACATAAGTACATGAGAGAAGAAGTTTCATATGAGTTTAATTGCAAAAGAAAAAGAAGTAAAAACAAAGATGTGTAGGTACGGTACACACAGACGTGTGTGTGTGTGTGTGCGGTACTGTCTGTATGTGTGTGTGTGTGTGTGTGTGCGGTACTGTCTGTCTGTGTGGGTGTGTGTGTACGGTACTGTCTGTGTGTGTGTGTGTTACGGTACTGTCTGTCTGTGTGTGTGTGTGTAGGATATGAATGTTTTCTTATCAGTAATCTTGATATGACGATTGTGATGGTTAATATAGAGTTAAGCTCTCTCTCTCTCTCTCTCTCAGGTAATGCATATAACTTCCATTATCAATCAGTAGTAGTCAAGTAGTCCTGAAATCACTACCCAGGTGCCAAGAAAATCACAAGTCCAATTGTCATCCATAACTGGTGATGTGAGAATACAGCCAACTGACTCCACTTAACCCACAACAAAAACATCACACTCATAATGACACTCACCAGATGATGTTCTCACAGTCCAGTTGAGGGAAAATTCTACCTTGCAATGTTTTTGAGAATCCGGCGCCATGTTTTCTCTCACAACTCTGAGAAAAGAATCTGGTTTTTCTTGCTTGACTTACGAGAAATAAGGCGATCACTATATGGCATCAGCGCTGTGTTTATATCGTGTACTTACAAACACCGCCATACGATTTTTGTTTCCGTTTTCAAGTAGTTTTGACAAATATTACATTGATTAGATATTGACAGACAGTGTTGGTTCCCATAATGATAGAGAACAGATTACCTCAACTTAATAACTATCACCTGAGGACTCGTACCCCAGCTTATTTCACATGTTGATTATTATCCAACTTAGCCCAGCCTAACGTAACTAACCAAACCCAACCTAAGCTTTAACAATCTACCTTAAGTAAACCAGTCTCTGCTGACCTGACTTACCCGACCTATCCAAAGCATAGCAATCTACTCTAACCTACCGGAGCTTGTAGACGTCATGAAGACATTATTTTACAGGTAGTAGGTATTAGGTACAGGTAGTAGGTAGTAGGCAGCTACCAAACAGGGAGGTACTACCACCTGGGAAGATATTGGAAGCATAATGTGTTGTGTATGGTAGACCCTGCTGCCATATGGCATCACGAAAAATTGTGACCAAGTCCCAGGTTGCTGATCTAACTTTTCGTCTCATTTACACACAATTGCAGGGTCTCAATTGTTTCTCTTACTATTGACAACACAACATACATATATTGTTTCTCACGTTTGATCTTTTTTTCATTTCTTATGGTTCTATTATTATTGCTGTTGTTGCTGTTGCTTGCTTGTTGTTGTTGCTGCTTGCTTGTTGTTGTTGTTGTTGTTGCTGATTGCTGTTGCTGTTGTTGCTGTTGTTGTTGTTGCTGTCTGTTGTTGTTGCTGGTTTGCTTCGTTTGCTTGCTTGTTGCTCGCTGTAGCTTGCTGTTGCTGTCAGTTCGTTGCTTGCTGCTTGTTGGCTTCGCTTGTAGTTTGCTGTTGTTGCTGGGCTTGTCTGTTGCTTGTTGCTGCTTGTTATTGCTGTTGCTGCCTGCTGCTGTTGCTTGTTGCTGTTGCTTGCTGTTGTTGTTGCTGTTGCTGTTGTTGCTTGCAGTTGTTGCTGTTGTGCTTGTTGCTGCTGTTGTTGCTGTTGCTTGTTGCTTGTTGTTGCTGTTGTTGTTGTTGTTGTTGTTGTTGTTGCTTGCTGTTGTTGTTGTTGGGTTGTTGTTGTTGTTGCTGTTGTTGCTTGTTGTTGTTGCTTGTTGTTGCTTTGCTTGTTGCTTGTTGTTGGTTGCTGTTGTTGTTGCTTGTTGCTTGCTTGCTGTTGCTGGTTTTGCTGTTGCTGTTGTTGTTGTTTCGTTGTTGGTTGGTTGTTGTTGTTGTTGTTGTTGTTGTTGCTTGCTTGCTTTGCTTGTGGTTGTTTGCTGTTTTGTCATTGGTTGTTGGTTGTTGTTGTTGTTGTTGTTGTTGTGTTGTTGCTTTGCTTAGTTGTTGTCGTTGCTTGTTTGTTGTTGTTGTTGTTGGTTGTTGTTGCTGTTGTTGTTGTTGCTGTTGTTGTTGTTGTTGTTGTTGTTGCGTTTGCTGTTGCTTGTTGTTCGTTTGTTGTTGTTGTTGTTGTTGTTGTTGTTGTTGTTGTTGTTGTTGTTACATTTTCGCCCCCCAGGCCCCGATGTGGGTCGGTGACCTGTGCCTGGGTGGGCTGATTCCCGTAAAAAAAAAAAAAAAAAAATTATAGTCAACAGTTTATTCAATAAAACAGTCGCCCCCGGGTGGGCTCGAACCACCAACCTTTCGGTTAACAGCCGAACGCGCTAACCAATTGTGCCACGGAGGCTTGTAAAGAAGGGTTGACCTGAGTGTACTTGTTACCTGCTGAGGTATAAAATGCACACGGACGGGTATACACACACACACACACACACACACACACACTTCAATAAGTACCGTGTGTGTGAAGTTTTCTTTGGATATCTTCTAATACTATAACAAACATCGGTAGAGGACCACAACAAGTAGAACCGGTAACCAAGTGAAACCGACATCTAGTGAACCGGAAAGTTTAGGTTAGGTTAGGTTAGGTTAGGTTTGGTTTGGTTTGGTTTGGTTTGGTTATTTTAAAATATGTTAGGTAAGGGTAGGTTTAAGTTTGTTGGGTTATAATAGGTTAGGCTCGAAATTTCGGAAACCTAACCTAACCTATACCCTTTCTACGCTAACCTGCCCCGTAAGCCCCACCCCTCGTCAATAGCTGATTGGTTCCCCTGAGCATTTTACCTCCCCCCGGACTGCCCGTATAAGCGTGTATTTATATAGGACCTTTCATGATAAATATTTAAAATTTTCTAACATCCTCTCTGTAATACTAATGCCCTGGTAATATTATGCATTTTGATAGTCAATATATTTAACATTCCTTTAAATATTAACAGATCTGCTTACCAATTATGAACATATATAGTTAGAATTTTCTATGAACCAATCAGCTATTAGTATAGAAAAAGGGGCGTGGCTTGTGGGCCAGGTTAGTGCGGAAATACTATAACCTATATACCATAACTATCATGTACAGTAGTTATCTAGGGTTACACTTACAAAGATATCGTGTGTTAACTTTGTCTGCGGAACAAAGGAGACTGGGTTAAACTATTGGGTATGATAACTTGAAGCCTTTAAAGTTATGTTAGTGATTATGTACAGTATTTGTAGTTTAAGTCAACCAGGGAGGTAAATCAGCGTTTCATACACGTTATATGAGTACAATTCTACGTCGGAGTCATCGGTAATATTTAACCTTTGTTGACCCCAGTAGTGTGTGTGTGTGGTGATCATCTGCTTTAATACGATGCTTGCTGCCGCCCACATCGTCCAGGGTCGAGTTTACTGTGCTCAGGTGTTGCTCTCTCTCTCTCTCTCTCATCCTATATCCATCTATGTATCTATCTCAATATAACTTTTCCTTGTTCCCCCCCTCCCCCCCTCCCCCGTCCATCCACCCGTCCATCCTCCGTCTGTCCACTGGGGGAGTGTTAATAATAATTAGGCTCCTCCCGGTGTGTTGTCATGAGTTGTCATTAGGAAGTGTGTGAGAGGTAGAAAGCGTACTATGTAGAACAACTCGGCCCCCCCTCTTGTACCACACACACACGGCACCAGTCCAGGGGCGTGTGTGTGTGTGTCTCTCTCTCTCTCTCTCTCTCTCTCTCTCTCTCTCTCTCTCTCTCTCTCTCTCTCTCTCTCTCTCTCTCTCTCTCTCTCTCTCTCTCATTTTCTCTTTTTTCTCTCGGTTCACATACTGTACTATTGTGAGAGAGTGAGAGGGAGGAGAGGTTGTGAGAGTGTGTGAAGGAGAGAGTGAGAGGGAGGAGAGGTTGTGAGAGTGTGTGAGGGAGAGAGTGAGAGGGAGGAGAGGTTGTGAGAGTGTGTGAGGGAGAGAGTGAGAGGGAGGAGAGGTTGTGAGAGTGTGTGAGGGAGAGAGTGAGAGGGAGGAGAGGTTGTGAGAGTGTGTGAGGGAGAGAGTGAGAGAAGGTTAGGTTAGGTTGTCTCTCACTCACCATCGTCTCCTCATCCTCTCACCGACCCTCTTTTGTGTCTCATTCATTCCCTCCTCCTCCTCCTCCTCCTTCTCCTTCTATTTCTCTTTCATTCTTCCTCCTCTCCCCTTTCCTCTTCCTTCCATTTACGTTACTCCATTTCTCACACTTTCTCTCGTGTTTTCTTTGTCTTATTTCTCCGTCTTATCCTCTACTCATTCTCTCTCTTACTTTATCTCCCTCTGTCATTCTCTCCTTCCCTCTACCTTCTCTCTAACCTTCACTCATCCTCTCTTTCTCTCTCTCTCTCTCTCTCTCTCCCGCCCTGATATGGCCCTGGCACAGTCGATGACCAGGGGTGTGTGACGTGTGCTTTGGCCAGGCGAGGTGACCCAGTCCACTTTCCCCCACTCCAGTATGCAGGTCTGCCCCCCTCTTCCCTCCCTTGCTCCTCTGCCCATCCCTCTCCTCCACCTCCTCCCTCCTCCCCTTGGCCCCTACCCTTTCCTCCCCTTCTCGCCCATCCCGTGCCCCTCCTTATGCCTCTTTCCCTCCCCCTCCCTCCCTCTCACATTGACTCTCATGTCCTCTGTATTTAGGCTTGACCACCCCTCTCTCCTCCTCCTCCCTCTCCTTTGCCTCCCTCTCCGCCTCCCCTACAATACCCCACTCCTCCGTCCTCTCACATTTAGGCTTACTGAGTATTAATATAAATCTCTTGGTGACACCCCTCTCCCCTTCCTCATCCCCACCTTTTCCCCTCTTACCCTCCCTCTCACTTACCCTCCCCCCCCCTCTCTCTCTCTCTCTCTCTCTCACGTGCTCTGACTATAATTGGAAAGGCTGACCCCTTGCCCTCATTTCCCTCTCCTCGTCCCCTCATTCCCCTCTCTCCTCTTACCTTTCTGAACAGGTCCCCCCTCCCTCAAATGGTCCTCTCCTTTTCCACCCCTTCCTCTTCCTCCTTTTTCCTCTTCTTTGTAGGTGAAAGAGAGAGAGAGAGAGAGAGAGAGAGAAATCAATCTCCTCCTGTAATCAACCCCGTCCCCCTACCTTCATCCCTCCTCCCCCCCATCCCCCTCCCCTCCCCTCCCCTCCCCCCCTCCCTCCCTCCCCCTCCTCCCTCCTTGCTCTTGAGTATATCGGTGGGGGCAACCGAGAATCCTTAATGGTGTTTCATAGGTGTTATTTATATGTTATGTTGTTATGTTATGTTATATGTTGCTATGTTATGTTATATGTTGTTATGTTATGTTATATGTTATGTTATGTTATATGTTGTTATGTTATTGTTGTGGTATTCAGGACAAAAGTGTGTTATTTTCGTTATTTTTACCTAGTTATTTTGTTATGTAATTCAGGCTTACAGTATGTTATCATCAATTTCGTGTTGTCGGGTTATGTGTAATTCAGGCTTACAGTATGTTATCATCAATTTCGTGTTGTCGGGTTATGTAATGTCGTGTTATTTATATATCTGTTATTTCTCGTAGGGGTAAGTGATGAAAGTGACTCCGTTTGCTTGGTGGTTAAGCATTCGTCCCGGTAGAAAAGAGCCTCGGGTTCTATTCCAGGCGGCTTTTAGTGTTGATTACCTTGTTGTACCTTTAACAATAATTAGGTAGCTAACTCGGGTTTGAGACGAAAGTCGTGGGACAACTTTTTGGGTGGTGAAGTATCAAAGGTGGTGAAGTATCCTGTCAAGTGGTAGAAGTATCCTGTAAGGTGGTGAAATCTCTCTTCAAGGTGGTGCAGTATCCTGTCAAGGGGTGAAATCCTGTCAGTGGTGAAGTATCATAAGTGGTGAAGTATCCTGTCAAGGTGGTCAAGTATCCTGTCAAGGTGGTAGTCCTTCTGTCAAGGGTGATATCCTGTCAAAGGTGGTGAAATATCCTGTCAAAAGGTGAATTAAAATCTATCCTGTTAAAAGGTGGTAGAAATATCCTGTCAAGGTGGTGCAATATCCTGTCAAGGTGGTGAAATATCCTGTCAGGTGAGGGTGAAAGTATCCTGTTAAAAGGTGGTGAAGTATCCTGTCCAAGGTAATTCAAAATATCCTGTAGTGTGAGGTGATATCCTGTCAAGGTGTGGTCAAGTATCCTGTCAAGGTGGTGAAGTATCTTCTGTCAGGTGGTCAAGTATCCTGTCAAGGTAGTCCATGTCCTGTCAGTGGCAGAATAACTCACTAGCTGCTGAATGATAAGGCCAGGAAGTGATACCACCTGCTGGCCTTACTTTACTGTACATAGTAAAAATGACTCACAAAAAAAAAATTGTGAAAGTATATGGTGTGGGGAATTATTGGCAGGTATTTACGACGCTAGGGAGGGAAGGGGGTTCAGTTATGAGTAAACCCTCTAATGTGTTTTAAGGAGGATCACTGCGTTGTGGTGTGATAGAGGAGGAGAATCTAATGGTCATTGAACCTTTAATGAGGAATTAGAGTCTCAAAATTACATACGATGGTTCTTATGAGTTGTTAGGACGTGTTTGACTGTCTCTGTTAAACAACAACAAGGTGGATTTTGGAAGTTTCTGCTGCCACGGTGCGTACAGTACTTCCGAGCGTTGAGTCCGTGTACCCTTGTGTCTAAGGTCACAGGAGGTCACAGGAGGTCACGAAAATATAAAGGAATTTCAGAAAGTTAGAAGGTGTTGCTAGACTGACTCTTCCTAGCTCAAGATTATTCTAATTTCGTTAGTTTTTTTTATTTATTTGTCATTATTTATTTTTCTATTAATTTATTTGTGATTTTATAATGATTTTTCTTTTTCATTTCTTATTATCATCATCATTATTATTATTATTATTATTATTATTATTATTATTATTATTATTATTACTACTCCCTCTACCCTCTTTTATTTGTGTGTCTTTCTTGAAATATTTTAAAAATTTTAGTTTATTGATTTTACTCTTTTATTTTCCCTTTAACTTATGTCTTAACCACTACACAATATTCTAATTACTATTTATTATTTTTTTTAATTATTCTTTTTCGTCATTTACGTAGTTTTCACCTTTTATTTTTTTTCCTCTTGTTTATTATACATTAGTTAGTCTTTTTCTTTCTTTACTGTTTATTCCTTATCTCTTCTCTCTGTCTGTATTACTTCGGATTATTCTCTTTCTCTATCTTTATTATTATTCGTTAATTTTTTTGTCTCTCCTTCTCTTATGAACAGTGTTTTATCTGTTCACATTGTCTCAATCTTCTTTTTCTACATCTATTTATAATACTTTATTATTCTATTCTATTCTATTCTATTCTATTCTATTCTATTCTATTCTATTCTTATTATTATTATTCATTAGTTTTGTCTCATCCACCAACAGCCATCCAGCTCCTATCAATCGTCTATCTCAACATTCTATCAACATTCTATCAACATTCTATCATTCTATCACATTTAAGGTCGTATCGTGAAACTCTCTTAGTCTGGATTCGTGTATAAGCTTTGCCCTGGTGACTAGACGGTGATGAATGTTGTCTGATCCGCTGGTGGACACAAACCTCCTGGGGTTAGGGGGACGACCTGGCCTTCTGGTGGGGGTATAGGGTATATCTGGCCTTCTGGAATAGGAATAGGGCCTAAGCTTAAGATATGAAGGAAGAGGTGCCAGAAAACGATGGAATGGGTGCCAAAACACGCAAGCAAAGGAATAGGGGCCGTAAACGAAGGAATAGGGGCCATAAACAAGGAATAAGGGCCATACACAAGGAATAGGAGCCATAAACGAAAGAATAGGGGCCATGAACGAAGGAATAGGGGCCATGAACGAAGGAATAGGGGCCATGAACGAAGGAATAGGGGCCATAAACAAGGAATAGGGGCCAAAAACGAAGGAATAGAGGCCATGAACGAAGGAATAAGGGCCATACACAAGGAATAGGAGCCAAAAACGAAAGAATAGGAGCCGTAAGCGAAGGAATAGGGGCCAAAAATAAGCTGGTGGTGACTAACTGTGAAACTTTTTAACACACGGAAGCTACGTTGAGTTCAGTGAGGCACATGACCTCTTAATGTGTAACTCAGTGTGTGCGCGTGTGTGTGCGTGCGCGCTCGTGTGTGTGTGTGTGTGTGTGTGTGTGTGTGAGAGACAAGTGGGATTTGAAGAGTAAATTAGGATAAGGAAGTGGAGGAGGAGGTGGTGGAGGAGGTGGAGGAAGAAGTGGTGGGAGAGGAGGAAGAGGGGGAGGAGGGGTTTATACACAAGAAGAGGTAATATTTTAAGTATAAACTGTCAGTACTCCTCCTCCTCCTCCCTCCTCCCTCCTCCTCCTCCTCCTCCTCCTCCTCCTCCTCCTCCTCCCTCATCCCTCCCTCCTCCTCCTCCCCTCTTCCTCCTCCCTCCTCCCAGAGTTAAATTGCAATTCTCGCTTGAATTTCAGTTTTGATGGTATATTCACAGGAGAGGAGGAGGAGGAGGAGGAGGAGGAGGAGGAGGAAGAAGGTGTTGTTACTGTTGTTGCTCCTGTTTACACTGTCACTGTGTTGCCTGACACTGTCACTGTTGTTCTCCTGCTTACGCTGTCACTGTTCTGGTTCTGCTTACACTGTCACTGTTGCCGTTGTTGCAAGCGTGGGTGCAGGTAGCAACGGCCCTTGAAGTGTCTTTCGTAACTGTGATCTACGGTGTCTCCTGCAGGAGCGGGAGAGCTGACGCTCTGGGTCCCTTGCCCCTCCTGTGTAACAACACTCCTCCTCCTCCTCCTCCTCCTCCTCCTCCTCCCTCCTCCTCCCACCTCCTCCTCCTCCTCCTCCTCCTCCTCCTCCTCCTCCTCCTCCTCCTCCTCCTCCTCCTCCTCCTCCTCCTCCTCCTCCTCCTCCCTCCTCCTCCTCCTTCCTTTCTCCTCCTCCTTTCTTCCTTCTCTTGTCCCTCATCTCCTCCTCCTCCTCCTCCTCCTCCTCCTCCTCCCTCCTCCTCCCTTCCTTCTTGTCCCTCTTTCGGTTCCTCCTCCTTCTTCGTCCTTATGTCTGTATTTTCCTTGATATTCTTTCTTCTTCTTCTTCTTCTTCTTCTTCTTCTCTTCTTCTTCTTCTCTTCTTCTTCTTCTTCTTCTTCTTTCTTTATCTGTCCACCACCCCCCGTTCTAAACCAATCCTGTTTTCCCCTTCTATCTCTTCTTTCTCCCTCCTCCTTCCTCCTCATTCTCCTCCTCCTCTCCTTGTTTTCCCATAAGGTAAGGACCTTTTTCAGGTATTTCTGCAGGTGTGTAATCTAAACATTCACAGGTGAGAGGGGAGATGGAAGGGGGGAGGAAGGGGGGAGATGGAAGGGGGAGATGGAAGGGGAGATGAATGCACCTCAAGGAAAAAATACTTTTTATGATCAAGATATATACAGTATAAAGGAAAATATACATATCTCTCTCTCTCTCTGGTTAACAAAGTTTATATATGACACACAGAAGAAGTATTAAGATTGATTTAACAAAGTAGATGAACTAAAGATGTAAATATAGAGAAGAGGTGATAATGGTAGAGATAGTAATGGGCAAAAAATATAAGAAGAAGTTAGGTTAGGTTAGGGTTAGGTTAGGTTAGGTTAGGCCGGAAAATTTTTGTGGGAGGGCCGTGGTCGCCAACCCCTCAGTGCGAATGGTAGTTTGATTGGTTTGTGATTGATTGGTGGTCAGACTGTCAGTGTTTCAGTCATATAAGGCCTCAGGTAGGTAGTTAATGCCGTGATTGGTGAGGATTGGTATTGATTAGTCGCCTTAGGTGATTGTAAATTGTTGAAGTTGTTTGTCTCTGGTTCTTTATGATCAAAACGTTTAAGGTCAGTGTACTGGGGAAGGTCAGTACTGTGGGCAAAGGTCAGTGTAATTGGGGGAAGGTATGTACTGGGGAAGGTCATCAATGCATTGGGGAAGGTCAATGTACTGGGAAGGTCAGTGTACTGGGGAAGGTCAGTGTATTGGGGGAAGGTCAGTACTGGGGGGAAGGTCAATGTACTGGGGAAGGTCAGTGTACTGGGGGAAGGTCAGTGTATTGGGGAAGGTCAATGTACTGGGGAAGGTCAGTGTACTAAAGTCAGTGTATTGGGGGAAGGTCAGTGTATTGGGGGAAGGTCAGTGTACTGGGGGAAGGCCAGTCGTATTGGGGAAGGTCGCGTACTGGGGAAGGTCAATGTACTGGGGAAGGTCAGTGTACTGGGGAAGGTCAGGTATTGGGGGAAGGACAATGTACTGGGGAAGGCAGTACTGGGGGAAGGTCAGTGTATTGGGAAGGACACAGTATTGGGAAGGTCAAAATGGGGGGCCAGTGTATTGGGAAGGTCAGTGTACTGGGGAAGGCCACGTACTGGGGAAGGTCAGTAACTGGGGAAGGTCAGTGTATTGGGGAAGGTCAATAAATGGGGGAAGGTCAGTGCACTGGGGGAAGGTCAGTATTAAAGGTCATTGTATTGGGGAAGGTCAGGTACTAGGGGAAGGTCATAGTACTGGGGAAGGTCAGTGTACTGGGGAAGGTCATGTACTGGGGGAAGGTCAGTACTGGGGGAAGGTCAGTACTGGGGAAGCGTCAGTGTACTGGGGAAGGTCAGTGTACTGGGGAAGGTCAGTGTACTGGGGGAAGGTCAGTGTACTGGGGAAGGCTAAATGTACTGGGGAAGGTCAGTGCATTGGGGAAGGTCAGGTACTGGGGAAGGTCATGTACTGGGGGAAGGTCAGTGTAAACACAAACACTGGGTAGGTCAGTACTGGGCGAAGGTCAGTACTGGGGAAGGTCAATGTACTGGGGAAGGCTCAGTACTGGGGGAAGGTCAGTGACTGGGGTAGGTCAGTGTAATTGGGGGAAGGTCAGTGTACTGGGGGAAGGTCAGTGTACTGGGGAAGGTCAGTAATGGGCGAAGGTCAATGCACTAGGTTAAGGTAAGAGCATTACTTGCCTCCTGTGTGTGTGTGTGTGTGTGTGTGTGTGTGTGTGTGTGTGTGTGTGTGTGTGTGTTCAATCAGGTGTTCATCACGGAAGGTTGGTATCGTCGACGAGAGAGCAAGCCCACCCTGAGTCTAATTGGAGTTCAGGAGGGTAAAGTTCGCCACTGAGGGTTCAAATATTGTCTAAGAGAAGTTTACTGTAATGATAAGCAGAGAGAATTGAAAGGGGTGCCCACTTTGTTCCCGGAGGACCTTAAAAAGACGTCGGCTTTCCTTTCAGTTGCGTCTGTTGAAAGTCTACCGGTTGCTCAACATGCATTCATCTCACGTTCAAATGTCTTTGACTATTCAATAGCTGTTGTCCAGAAAGCGTTCAACTAATATGCACGACCCATCCAGCTACAGATATTCAATCGCAGATCACCACCACCTGCCGTTCAATACATGCATTCAACCAGCCGTTCACCTCTCGTTCAGTATATCTGCATCGTAATGTTCACCAAGATGAGTGCGGAGGTGACGTAAGTTAGCGGACGAATGGCTATCATTGTGTTTAATTTCTGCAGCATTATGCAAATTAGCTGGTAGAGATATGCAATTAGCTGTTAGGGTATTATTCCACAAGGCTTGAGGTGCTTGTATGTTTTGATGATTGATTTGCCTTTTTTATGTGTGTGTGTGTGTGTGTGTGTGTGTGTGTGTGTGTGTGTGTGTGTGTGTGTGTGTGTGTGTGTGTGTGTGTGTGTGTGTGTGTGTGTGTGTGTGTACTGCAATAAGGTATAGTTTTAAGAATTGTTTAATTGACTAAAGAAGAATATGACCAAAACTGCTAAACTTCAAATCATTCAGCATCTTAAACCCAGTTAAACCCATCAACTATACTCACTAGGCTTAACTAAAACCGCAGCTAAACTAATTAAACCCAGGTAAGACCACCAGATTAAAACCGCCAGCAAAAATCATTAAATCCCGGATAAACCGGATTAACCGCCGGTAAACATCTGCAGCAATCCATTAAAGCCTACTCAAACCCAGGTAAAGTAAACCATTAAACACAGGTAAACTCCTCAAAAAAAATTATCTCAATTAAGTCACTAAACACAGGTAAGTAAACTGGCTAAATGGTAAGCTCCTAAAATTAGCTTTTAATTGTTACTAAAACCTGTAAAGTAAACTATTGTGTTACAGGTAAGCCCCTAAACGATCCCAATTAAGCTACTAAAATACAGGTAAGAAACATTAAACACAGGAAAACCCCTAAAATTATTCTCACCTGTCATCAAACACAGGTAAAGTAAATCATTAAACACAGGTAAAGCCCTAAAATTAGGCTTTTAATTAAGCTACTAAACCCAGGTAAGCAAACTAATAAACACAGGAAGCTCCGTAAAATTTAAGTCTCACTAGCTGCCACTAAACACAGGTAAAGCAAACCATTAAAACACAGAAAAAGCCCCCTAAAATTATCTCAATTAAGTCACTAAAACACAGGTAAAGTAAACCATTAAACACAGGTAAGCCCTTTAAAATTCATGCCCCAATTAAGCTTACCAAACACAGGTAAAGTAAACCATTAAATGTGAAGCCTCCAAAATTATCTCAATTAAGCTTTCACTAAACCCAGGTAGTAAAGTGTAAAACTATTAAACATGAAAAGCCCCTAAAATGGTCTCAATTAAGTCACTAAACACAGGTGTGTAAAACGCTGTACCACAGGTAAGCTCCTAAAATGCACTAAGCTACTAAACCTAGGTAGTAAACTATTAAATCACAGGTAAGCTCCTAAAATTATTCCTTCACTAAGTCACTTAACACAGGTAAAGTAAAACTATTAAACACATGGTGCAGTAAGCTCCTAAAATTATCTCTCTAATTAAGTCACTAACAGGTAAAAGTAAACCATTAAATGCAGTAAAAGCTCCCAAAATTATCTCATTAAGCTTACCAAACCCAGGTAAAGTAAAACTTATTAAACACAGGTAAGCCCCTTGTATATTCATAATTAAGTCACTAAACACAGGTAGCTGTAAACCATTAAACACAGGTAAGCCCCTAAATTATCTCACTGTCACTAAACACAGGTAAAGTAAACCATTAAACACAGGTAAGCTCCTAAAATTATCTCACTCAAGCCACTAAACCCAGGTAAAGTAAACCATTAAACACAGGTAAGCTCCCTAAAAATTATCTCCCCAATTAAGTCACCAAACCCAGGTAAAGTAAATCATTAAACACAGGTAAACCCCAAAATTATCTCACTGTTTAATAAACACAGGTAAAGTAAAAACCATTAAAACACAGGTAAGCCCCCCAAAAACGGTCTCTCATGCTAATTAAGTTACCAAACACAGGTAAAGTAAACCATTAACAGGTAAGCCCCAAAATTATCCTGCAATTAAGCTTTCACAACCCAGGTAAAGCAAATCATTGCCCACAGGTAAACCCCTAAAAATTATCTCAATTAAGCTCACCAACACAGGTAAAGTAAAACTATTGCACCACAGGTAAGCTCCCAAATTATCTCACTAAGTCACTAAACCCAGGTAAAGTAAAAACCACAAACACAGGTAAGCCCCTAAAAATTAGTCTCACCTTAAGTCACTAAACCCAGGTAAAGTAAAATCATTAAAATGTATAAGGTAAACCCCAAAATTACCCCACTAAGTCACTAAACATGTAAAGTAAACCATTAAACACAGGTAGCCCCCTAAAATTATCTCAATTAAGTCACTAAACACAGGTAAAGTAAAACCATTAAACACAGGTAAGACCCCTAAAATTATCTCAATAAGCCACTAAACCCAGGTAAAGTAAACCATTAAACACAGGTAAGCCCCCAAAATTATCTCACTAAGTCACTAAACACAGGTAAAGTAAACCATTAAACACAGGTAAGCCCCCAAATTATCTCACAAGTCACTAAACCCAGGTAAAGTAAATCATTAAACACAGTAAACCCCAAAATTATCTCAATTAAGTCACTAAACACAGGTAAAGTAAAACCATTAAACACAGTGTAAGCTCCCAAAATTATCTCAAATTAAGTCACTAAACACAGGTAAACCATTAAACACAGGTAAGACCCTAAAATTACTCTCAATTAAGCCACTAAAACCCAGGTAAAGTAAAACCATTAAAATACAGGTAAGCCCCTAAAATTATCTCAATTAAGTCACTAAACACAGGTAAAGTAAAACCATTAAAACACAGGTAAGCCCCCAAAATTATCTCTACCAGTCACCAAAACACAGGCAAAGTAAAACCATTAAAACACAGGTAAGCCCCTCCAAAATTATCTCAACTGCTCCACTAAACCCAGGTAAAATAAACCAATAAACACAGTAAGCCCCTAAAATTATCCTCCACCAAGTCACTAAACACAGGTAAAATAAACCATTAAACACAGGTAAAACCCCAAAATTATCTCAATTAAGTCACCAAAACACAGGTAAAAACAAACCATTAAACACAGGTAAGCCCTAAATTATCTCAATGTCACTAAAACCCAGGTAAAGTAAACCATTAAAACACAGGTGCCCAAAATTATCTCAATTAAGCCACTAAACCCAGGTAAAGTAAACCATTAAATACACAGGTAAACCCTAAAATTATCTCCAATTGTCACTAAACACAGGTAAAGTAAACCATTGACACAGGTAAACCCCAAAATTATCTCCAATTAACCCACTAAACATGTAAAGTAAAACCATTAAACACAGGTAAATCCCTCAAAAATTATCTCAATTAAGCCACTAAACCCAGGTAAAGTAAACCATTAAACACAGGTAAAACCCTAAAAATTATCTCAATTGGTCACTAAACCCTAGTGTCAAAACCATTAAAACACAGGTAAGCCCCTAAAAATTATCTCACTAAGTCACTAAACACAATTAAAGAAAACCATTAAACACAGGTAAACCCCTAAAAATTATCTTATCCTAAACCAATTAAACTCAAAATAAACTTAAACACAGTTAAACTAAAATATCTCAACAATAAGATCTGAAACACAGGTAAACATGACCAAAACACAGGGCCCTAGAAATCTACACGCTAAATTAACCCAATAATCTCAGCGTCTTCTGTGGAACATCTGAAACGAAATCTGTGGGTGTGTTCTATGAGCGTGTTCTAGTGTTCTGTAGGTGTGTTCTTAGTGTTCTGTAGGTGTGTTCTTAGTGTTCTGTAGGTGTGTTCTTAGTGTTAATTCTGATCATGATTTATTTAGGTCAACAGTGATACAGTCTAATAGAATTATAGGAATTGAACCAGACGTACACCCATGACCACTCACCTTGAGAGAGAAAAAAAAAAAAAAAAAAAGTAAACATCACGCCCTGGTACAACCCTTAACAAGCACGTCTTTGTGGGTCGTAAAATACCTCAGAATAGATTGTTTCTATCAAACAGTTACAACCGCTTAGAGGTGAACGGCCGGGACTCATCCATATCAGGCGTTCAAACCCGTTCAAAACACACTATGAACCTGATTTTTATTTTACATTTTGGGGGAGGGCAAGCCGTTCACCATTCGTGTGGTATATGAGCTGATAACTCATTTATGGTATTAGTTCTCACCATCAACCTCTTCTCCCCCCTCTCCCTACTCGAGCCGTTCACCCTGGTTAGAGGTATGACCCCGACATATCCCCCTCCTCTATGTTAGCCGTTCGCCCGAAAGTCGTTCACTCTGAGGCACAGAGGTGCGACCTGAATCCTCGGAGGACGCACCACGCTCCACAGGTAGGGTATATCCCACGCTCATCCGACGTTCAACCATTCAGACAAGAGATTTAGCGCCCCAAAGCCAGTGAATCCTGATTGTCATCCGTTCATCAGCGTTCACAGATGTGCATAAAAAAAGAGAGAGAGAGAGAGAGGTGAACGGCAGTGTAGAAATGTGAGCGAAGACCTCCGAAAGGAGCGTTCAAACCCCAAAGAGAACGCAATCGACTCAAAGTCGCGCCCAATTCCCCAGCCAAGAAAGTGGAGCTGAGGAATGTTGGTGACTCAAGCGACAGCTGGAAGGCTCGATGACCCACAATGACAAGCTGAGAATGTTGCAGACTCACAAGGACAACTAGGAAGGTTGCTGACTCCCAAGGACAAGCTGAGGAAGGTTGCTTTGACTCCACAACGACAAACTGAGGAAGGTTGCTGACTCCACAAGGACAAAACCATGAGGAATGTTGATGACCTCACAAGGACAAACTGAGAAGGCTGCTGACCTCACAAGGACAAACTAAGGAAGGCTAAGCTGACTCACAAGGAGAAACTGAGGAAGGATGATGACTCACAAGGACAAGCTGAGAAGGTTGATGACCACAAGGACAAGCTGAGGAAGGCTAAGACTCCACAAGGACAAACTGAGGAAGGTTGCTGACTCCACAAGGACAAACCCAGGAAGGTTGCTGACCCACGAATGACAAACTGAGGAAGGTCACTTAGACCCACAAGGACAAACTGAGGAAGGTTACACCCACAAGGACAAACTGAGAAGGTTGCACAACTCCAAAAGGACAAACTGAGTGAAGGTTGCTGACCCACAAGGACAAACTGAGGGAAGGTTGCTGACTCAAGCGACAAACTGAGGAAGGCTATGACTCACATGACAAGCTGAGGAAATTTGCTGACCTCCAAGGACAAACTGAGGAAGGTTGATGACCACAAGGACAAGCTGAGGAAGGTTGACCCACAAGGACAAGCTGAGGAAGGTTGCTGACCCACAAGGACAAACTGAGGAAGGCTACACCCACAAGGACAAACCTGAGGAAAGATTGCTGACCTCTAAGGACAAACTGAGAAGGATAATCACTCCAAAAGGACATAAACTGAGGAAGGTTGCTGACCACAATGACAAACTGAGAAGGTTGCTGACCTGCTACAGACAACTGAGGGCTGGGGTTGCTTAATCTGCAAGGACAAGCTGAGGAAGGTTGTTGACTCACAAGGACAAAGCTAAATACGTAACTGAACGAAGACAATTTGA
>NW_024754608.1:0-13848 GCF_018991925.1 Homarus americanus
TATCACACTGACTAACACAACACACACACAGTGGGTCTATATATATATATATATTCACATACACACATACATGAAACCAGAGTGTTCTTCTTCCTTCCTCTTTATCCACCCCATTACTCTTTTATCAGATCATGAAAAAAGGTCAGCCACATCCTTAATAACCCCCCCATCCTTTCTCTCCTCCCCTCTCCTTCCCTCCGTCCCTCCCTCCCTCCCTCCCCTTCCCTCCCTCCCTCCCAACCCAACCCAACCAAACCACTGTTTAGCAACGAATACTTCCTATCCAAGTACTGTGGCTCAGTCAAGGGGCCATTATACCCACCTCACTTATACCTTCCACGCTCACACTCCCTGATAATGAATTATGTAACGCGCCTTAGTCCCGCCGCTAGCCTTTGACTTGAGTTACATAACTGACTTGAAAAATAATCGTTCCTAGTGTTACTTACTGTAAAAAAGGACTCCACACGATACCTTCTGAGAAAACACATAAATAAAAAGAAAATACTGATAATTCCAACACATATAAAAATCCAACTAGCTGCTCTTGGGATGTTAATGGTTCCTAAAAAATATTATCGTAATATTTATATGAAAAATTGATGATGTTTCTAGGATAATGATTATTAGGTTATATAACGTCATAGAGGTGTTCCAAGTCTTTAGAGTCACACTCCGCCTCCAACCTTAAACGGGTCACACTCTGAGTAAGCCATACACCCCCTTTACCTTAAGCTCGATGGTAGTTCAGCTGGGTGGGGGGAGGGAGGGAGGAGGGAGAGGGGGAACATGTAGTAAATAGTGTTTTGGGATACAATTGGACGAGCCATCACTAAGATACTGCCAGAGGTCATAGTTACCTGATATAGACTGTGTATTCTCCGCCCTGACCCATTTCTTTCCTCGTTCATTAATTTAAAGAATCTTTTTGTTTTATAGAAGATTTTGCGCAGAAGTTGTTGCTGTGCTCTCTTTCAATCTAGTCTTCTGTGTCTGTCTGTCTGCCTGTCTCTCCCCTGGCTCTATCTATCTTCGTTTCGTCGATCTGTCCCTCCTCTCTCTTTCTCACGTAACTAAAAAAGCAAAAACACCATCCTTCCTGACACAAAATACTCACACTGAAAGGCAAACTTAACAGACAAAGGACCTTGAGCTAACCATTACTGCTCCTCGCTTGGGTTCGCTGTATCAGAGGAAACATTGCCCACTCTTTCCCTCTTGTCCTTAGGGTCACAGGTATAAGGTCGGGCACTTTAGTCGACCCAGCCAGAATAGATCATGACTTTAGTGGTGAGGGACAAGATCACAGCCGTGTAGTGAAGTGGTTATAGTGTATTTTGTATTTTGAGGTACAGTGGGCGTTTTGTTGTAGTCTGACTGTAAACCTAAAGAGGCAATTAGGTTTATGGGTGATGATAATGTTTACTATGATACTTAAACTTAGAAAATACGATATGTTGTGGATTACCTACCTTATTTCACCTGTAATTAATCATCCTAAGACTACCTGGAAAGAGGGTTATGTTATGTTAGGTTAAGGTTAGGTTAGGTGATTAATCTGTAACTTCATTACATCCCATCAACTAGTAACTGACCTCTTGGGAAACAAAACAACGGAAAGAAACATATTATTTTTTCTCCTCCCTCAGCGACCAAACATAAAACCCAGCACATTGAAATTTTTCCTTGTTGTCCAACTGACCCCTTTACCTGAGGGGCCGGCGGTGGAAAACTCTCTCCCTTATCGCTTACTTTTTGACTCCTAAACAACAACACCACGTCACACCTCCCACGCTGACCCCTTAATGTGTTACAGAACCCTTGACGTGATCAAATTCACCGTTATATGTGTACTTACGGTTTTATTATGATTTATTGATTGAGGTGTAGTGTATGGGAAGTGTTGTGGTGTCGAGTGATGTGGGGTTAATAGTCCGATAGCCAATAAGAATTTGTGTTTTTCTTTGTGTGAATGTGTGATTATTAGAAGTTTGTTGTTGTGTTGGTGTTGATGTTGTTTCAGATTGCTTAAGATTGAAATGTTGTGAATATTGAATACACATGTTAGTGCACATACATACACAAACACGTTCATACACACACACACACACACACACAACACACACAACACTTGGTAACACTGCTCCGACATACGACTGTTCCCTTACTCTTATTATCATATTTATTTTAGCAACACAAACCCTTACTCTTGGAGCTGACGGAGGGAAGGTGGAGGGAGGGACGGGAGGGAGGGGGTAAGTGGAGGGAGGGATAGGTGAAGGGAGGGATAGGTGGAAGGTTGGGGTAGATAGAGGGGGAGTAGGTGGAAGAGAGGAGTAGGTGGAGGGAAGGGTAAGTGAATGGAGGGGTAGGCGAAGGGGGGAGGCTAGTGGAGGAGGATATTGTGGAGGGGGAAGAATTGCCTCCTTACCTTTCCATTTTGTCTCCACGCCTCTTCTCTTCCATCTTTCTTTCCTCCCCCTTCCCCTTTCTCCCCTCTCTTCTCCCCCTCTCACCACTGATATCCGATTCCCTTTGCTTTGGTACGCGGAGGAGAAAATATGCCATTAGTTAGAGAACTTTAGCACCTTTTCGCTATGTATCTCCACCACTAAGTTTAGCAAGAATCGCTATACTTAACTAGGATCAACCTGAGTGTTAGCGAGTTGTAACCAGACGCTGATTTTATGTGGTGCAAAGAAATATATGATTTTTCTGTACTGTATATATATATATATATATATATATATATATATATATAAATACATATACAGTCATACACATAAATAATACAAACAGACTGACACATACTCATACACATAAGAGATACATACTGATACGTACTCACTCATACAACACAAATACCCTAATTATACATCATATAAACAATATAAACACATACACACACACACACACACACTGTATGTTCCTTTTACCTTCTAATGAAGGCTTTTTGTTAAACCACCAATGTATGTAATAAGTCATTTATGTCCAATGTATATTTTCAGCCTTCGGGCTGCAGAACTTTTCAATAAACCGTCAATTATTATTATTATTATTACACACACACGAATGTCATCAAACTTTTCCCCAGCCACTGTCAGCCATCCGACTTCTCACTGTCAGCCATCCGGACTTCTCACTGTCAGCTATCCGGACATCTCACTGTCAGCCATCCGAACTCCACTGTCAGCCATCCGAACTTCTCACTGTCAGCCATCCGGACTTTCAACGTTTCTGGAAAAATTTAGACGTGAAGATCTTGCAAAAAGTTACGACAAGTGCTGGTAATTTTATGAAAACCTCAAAGTTTGTCAAGTTTTATTTTTTTTTTTACCTACCATTTGGCAGAAAAGTTTATAGTGGTGGAGAAGACGAGTTGAGGGGAGGGAGAGAGGGAGGGAGGAGGAGGAGGAGGGGGACAGGGGAGAGAGGGAGGGGAGGGAGGGAGGAGGGAGAGGGACTTGGTTTGATTCTACACCTTCCCCCTCTCTCACTTTCTTCTCTCTCTCGAAGTCTGTCCATCAATCTATCTATCTGTAAGTGTATGTATGTATGTATGTATGTATGTATGTATGTAATGTATGTAGTGTAATGCAACATGTATGTATATGTATGTATGTATGTATGTATGTATCACCATGGTAACTCGTATCGCTCAGAAGCGTATCGCCGGACACGTTACAAAGCCCTCGTAATCTTGAGCTCTGTAATGTGTCTCTTCATATCGCTCCAGAAGTTACATAGCATGCAATGTATCCCTGTGGCCTGCAGTTTGTATAATCATGCAATATGTTATGGTGTATATATACAACTTGATGTATAAATCACGTGTTTTTTCTTTCTTTCTGACCCGGAATTAAGGATGTCTTTGTATGTTTACGGGTAAGCATACAGCTCTTCAGGAGGGTGGATGAAAGGAGGGTGTGTGATTGGCTCGGTCGTTAGTTGGGATTGGTTGTGGTTTAGTTATTGATGTTTGGCTGTGTTTTTTGCTATTGGTGGTAGGTGGTTAGTGTCGTAGTTGGTGGTGGTTACACACCTGTACCACAACACACCTGCTGCTGGGCGTGTAGTACAAATGGCAGACGATGACAAATGGAACACCTGTACACTCTCTTCTATCGTCACGCTCTCCTTCCCACACTATCACACTGTCCTCCTTCCCTACCTTCCTCCCCCCTCCCTTCCACCAATCTCTTCCTTTCCCTACCACTCCTTCTTTACCCACCTTCCTTCTACCATCTTTCTTCCCCACTAATTCTCTACCACCCCCTTATCTCCCAAGGCTTCTGCCTCCTACCACCAACATGGCAGGGATGATTAACTACCATCTAGGAATCAGTGGTTACCCATAAGGCTAAGACTGGCACTGACTGGCACTATGGGTAGAGCAGGAGCCAGGTTATGGCCATGGTGGGAGGGAGTGGTGGTGGTGGGTAGGGTGGTGGTGGTAGAACGGTGGTGGGGATGGGGTAGAGGGTGGTGGTGGTGGTGGTGGTGGTAGAGTGTGGTGGGAGGTAAAGTGGTGGGTGGTGTGGTGGTAGAGTGGTGGTGGTGGGTGGTAGGGGTGGTGGGTGGGTGGGTGTGGTGGTAGAGTGTGGTGGTGGGAGGTGGTGGTAGAGTGGTGGTGGGGTGGTGGTGTGGTAGAGTGGTGGGTGGTGGTGGGTAGAGTGGTGGTGGTGGGTGGAGGTGACAGCCAGCCAGTGCCCTGCACTGACATGCACAGTGAGCATGCTGCTGACATATATGCCAAGATGTTGGTAGAGTGGGTGGTGGTAGAGTGGTGGTAGGTGGTGGTGGTGGTGGTAAGATACTCCTACAAGTGGTGTAAGGAGACACACACACACACACACAACAACAACAACAACAACATACTAATAAAGATCAATAAAATACGACTTAAGAAACACTTCTTAAGATTAACCATATATTCTCTCAGGTAAAGATTAATTACAGGTGTATATCATCGTAGCCAATCAAGAAGTTCTGTTCTAAGATGCTGTGATCGAGAAAGTTCGAAGTTTACAAAAGTTTAGAAAATAAAAAGGTTAGTCTTTCTAATTTACTAAGCCGAGTAGATAATAATACTTGTAGAATAAAGGAATTTTAAAGCCTTCAGAGCGAGGGGGGAGGAGAGGGAAGGAGGAGGAGGCGGGAGGAGGAGGGGAGGGAGGAGGGGAAGAGGAGGGAAGGAAAGAGGGGAGGAGGAGGGGAGGGAGGAGGAAGAGGGAGGAAAGGAGGGGAAGTGGAGGAGGGAGAAGGGGAGGAGTTGGGAAGGAGGGGAGAAGGAGAGAAAGGAAGGAAGGGGGAAGGAGGGTGAGGGGTGAGATAGGGGGAAAGGGGGGGGTGCATGGTGGTGGTGGTGGAGAGTGACTTAAGGGGTATTAAGGAGGATTGGGGAGGTAGGGATGGGGGATGTGGGGGAGGGAAGATAGGGAAGAAATGATGAGGGAAAGAGGAAGGAAAGGAGGTAAGACGAGGACGGAGGAAGGAAGGATGTAGGGAGGAAAAGGCAGACGGGAGGGAGGGAGGGAGGAGGAGGGAGGTAGGAAGGAGGGAAGAAAGCTTGTGTTTATATTTTAAGGTAACGTTTACTCATATAGTTGGGTGATTAGTCGCTCGTCTCAGTCCAATCACCACCACCACTGCCACCACCACCACCGCCACCCACAGTAAGGCTCTTCAACGTGTCTCTCTGTTGTAAGTACTTCAGTCTTCAACTTAGTGTCAGCTATGTACCCTCGATCCACACTGTCCCTCAGTTAAATACATAGATTTTGTCGTGTCCTTTCTAGTGATCTATAAAGAAATATTGAAGTATAATAATTTCTTTACTATAGTTCTCGTGGCATTTAAATTACGTTACGTGTTTTAAGTAGCTGAGGTTCGTGATTAGTTACTTACATCAACATTGTCGTAATCTTATCGATAGACTTTTAATGGTATTTTCTAAGCTTTTATTTCAATGTGTAGATCAAACCAGTGAGGTAACGAGATTGGTTCCTTGATAAGCAGCAGGTAAGAAGCTGACCTCCCTAATCTTTGGGGCTCTGATCATAATTCTACTTTACAATCACCGTTCAGATAGTCCACTAGCCCTGTTTACCCTCACTAGTGTTTGTAAATGTGTAAATAACTACTTACTCCCTAGTATCGTAATTAATCTTATCTTACGTAGAGTTTCAGATTATCGTAAGTATTGTAATCCAACATAAAAAACACAATGACTTAAACTGTATCTAAACAATTGAAAACTATTATTGGTGACGAGGTTAACATTTTAAGCAGAGTTTTAACCTTCAAATAGTTCCAAGTTTATGAACACACATCAGACCAACTTGTTATACTGTACAAGCTGAGCCTAATTGTACCTCTGATCAAGAAGTTAGATTAGTCGAGATGGCGACCAATACCAAAAGGAAATAGTTCATGACATTTCGAACTTGAGACTTTTTAAAGGTAACCAATAATTTTATACGTATGTTTCCCGCTTTTAGTGTTGAATAAATCGCAAAAGGCAATTAACCGCACAAACTGCAATAAACCGCAAAAACTGCAATAAACCGCACAAAACTGCAATAAACCGCAAAAAATAAAACCCAAAAATTCATTAAACTACGAAAAACCGAAATAAAACCGAAAAAACCCTACAATATTTAATACATCCAATTTGATGATTCGTTTATTTCTAAAGAAACGTTCAAAAACACCTCAATAGTTAGTGCAGTATATAACCCAACAACTCCGGAAAGACCTAGATGTTAATGCAGCAAATATCAACAATATTCTTAGCGACTAATTTACTCTTCTAAACTACTCGCTTAAAAGACCTTAGTTGCTTAGTACTGTAATCCCTTCAAAGACGACACAATAGAATAGCCCTTGTCAAGACCGCCTATTAGTCACTAGTAGCATAGTAAGATCACTTGGCCAATAGGACCAACGAAGTCTTTTACTTTGTTTTATAGATTTTTATTTCTATTACTTCTGTTAATTTATATAGAGTAAACGAACTGTGCTAACTTGTTTTAAATTTTAATTCGGGAACTTTTAAAGCTTCAGGTGTGGGAAAAAAACACTTATAGAGTTTTGGTCATAAGTGAGAAGTCAAGCAGGTGTCGGTCAGGTGTTTAGACTTGTTCCTTCCTAAGCGCTTTAGATTCCCTGCCTCTTCCCCAGCGCGTTTTAATGCCACTCTGTCCCTGTTAATTTTGCTCTTTGCCTCCCTGGGTATTTTATTGCCTCCCACTTACCTGTTCATTTTACTGCCTCTTGCCCCTTCCTGTTCATTTTACTGCCTCTGCTCCCTCCACTGTTCATTTTACTGCCAAAGAATTCCTACTCACCGCCAGACACTCCTGTACATCGCCAGACATTCCTGTACACCACCAGAGACTCCTGTACACCGCCAGACATTCCTGTACACTGTCAGACAGTCCTTTCCATCACCAGGCACTCGTGTACACTGCCAGACAAATTACACCGTCAGACATTCCTGTATATTGTCAGACACTCCCTGTACACCGTCAGACATTCCTGATATTGTCAGACACTCCTGTATATCGCTAGACATTCCTGTATATTGTCAGACACTCCTGTATATCGCTAGACATTCCTGTGCACCACCAGACACTCCTGTACACCGCCAGACATTTCCTGTACACTGTCAGACAGTCCTTTCCATCACCAGGCACTCTGTACACCCAGACATTAATTACACCGTCAGACATTCCTGTATATCAGACACTCCTGTACACCGTCAGACATTCCTGTATATTGTCAGACACCCTGTACATCGCTAGACATTCCTGTGCACCACCAGACACCTGTACACCGTCAGACATTCCTGTATATTGTCAGACACTCCTATACATCGCTAGACATTCCTGTACACCACCAGACACTCCTTACACCATCAGACATTCCCTGTATATTATCAGACACTCTGTACACCACCAGACTCCTGTACACCGTCAGTGTAAATGTGTGTCTGGCGGTGTACAGATCTAACAGTGTACAGGAGTCTGGCAGTGTACAGAGAGAGTCTGACGGTGTACAGTCTCTGATGTGGGCCCCCAGCAGCCAGCCGGTGGTGGTGGCACCGCCAGGCACTGCCAGGGTCGGTTGTGCCCCTATGGGCCCTCCCAGGGACAGCAGCGCCTTCAGGGGCTCTCCCAGGGCAGTGGCGTCCCCAACGGCCCCATCATGGGCAGTGGCGCCCCAGGAGAACTGCCAGGGACAGCGGCGCCACCAGGAGCCCCCAAGGGACGGCAGTGCCCCCAGGGGCTCTCTCAGGGACAGTGACGCTCCCAGGGCGCCCACCAGGGGCCCTCCCAAACAGCAGCTCCACTATGGGCCCCGCCCAGCTCGGCGTCCCAGGGGCCTTCCCAGGGACATCGGCGATCCTAGGGGCACTCCTAGGGACGTCAGCATCCCCAGGGGCCCCTATCATGGGTGCTAAGCGCCCCCAGGGAATCTCTCAGGGACAGCAGCGCTTCCAGGGCCCCTCTCAGGGGCGGTGGCACCACCAGGGGCCGTGACAGGGACAGCAGCTCCCAGGGGCCTTCCACAGACGATGGCGCCCCTATGGGACTTCCAGTGACGGTGACGCCCACAGGGGCCCTTCCAGGGACTGCGGTGTCCCTAGAGACCCTGCCAGGGGTGGCAGCGCCCAGGGGCCCCTCCAGGACCGTAGCGCCCCCAGGGGCTCTCAGGGGCTCTCCCAGGGACAGCGGCGCACCCAGAAACCCTTCCAGGGACAACGGCACTCCAGCAGTCCTTTCAGGGGCGGTGACGTCTGGTGGGGCCATGCCAGGGATGCGGATCTCCCAGGGGCCCTTTCCAAACGGCGGTGCCACCAAGGCCCTGCCAAAGGCGCTGGCGCCCAGGGGTCCTACCAGGGGGTGTAGCACCGCAGGACCCTGCAAGGGGCTGGTGGCGCCCCAGGGACAGCGGAACTCCCCGGCGGCCTTCCAGTACAGAGGCGCCCCTGGGGACCTGCCAGGTGGCGAACCCAGTTGCTCTCCCAGGGGCCCTGCCAGAGAACGGCGGCACCCTGGGGGCCCTGTCATGGTGCTGGCCCAGGAGCTCTCCCAAGTGCACAGCGCTCCCAGGAGTGCTCCTAGGGACACAGTGCTCCTAGAGGCCCGCCAAAGACGGCAGAAACCCCAGGGGCCTCCCAACGACAGCGGCAACTCAGGGAACTCCCAGGGCGGTGGCGTCCAGGGACCGTACTATAAGCGGTGTCGCCCCAAGGGCCCTACAGGGACAGCGGCGTCCCTGGGAGAGCCCCTGGGAGAATCGCTCTCCCGAAGAGCCCCTGAGAGCACCAGCGTTACCTGGGGCCTCTGGGGGCATCACCATCCCTGGGAGGGTCTCTGAGAGCGCCGCCGTCTCTTGGAAGGCCTCTGGGAACGCGGCTGCGCCTGAGAGAACCCTGGGGGCACCGCTGTACCTGAGAGAGCCCGTGGGGACAACGACGTCCCTGGGAGTGCCCATGTGGATGCCAGCGCCTACGCCAGGGCTCTTGGGGAGCTGTCCCTGAAAGGCGTCTGGGGACACAGCTATTCCGGAAGGCCTCAGGGCGTCACTGTCTCTGGGAGCTCCTGGAGTCGTTTGTCTTTGGGAAGTCCCTATATAAGGCACCAGGAGCCCTGGGAGCCACTGAGAGCGCCAGACTTGTAGGGCCTCGTGGCTGCAGGTAGTTTTGCGCTATTTAGAACTCTGGGAGATGCAACGTTAATAAATGCCACCGCCAACATTTCAAGTATCATCGAATGAAGACAACGGAGAATATATCAACAGGAAATCATAAGTTGGGGTGTTGTGCTGACTGACTGCTCTCTCCTATTGGCTGTAAGTTGTGGGTTAAGAGAATAGTCCTCCAATCATTGATAAGTAGGACTGATGTCCGTGAGAGACCCCTGGGTACACCAGCGCCCCTAGCATAGATCCTGGGTGCCGACCCTGGGAGGGCCCAGGGGGCCAAGACCCTGGAGAGAGCCCCTAGGAGCTCTGATGTCCCTGGAAGAGCGTCTGTGGGCGCCAGCACCCTAGCAGGGCGTCCAGGGGCACCACCGTCCCTGGAAGCCTGTATAAGGGCTGCTGTCCCTGTGAGGGCCCCTGGAAGCGCCGCTGTCCATGTGAGACCCTCTGGGGGTGCCAGTGCCCTGGCACCCCCTCAGTGGAGTCCCTGGGAGGCCGTGGATACTACGGTCATTGGGGAGCCCTGGCGGCGCCTGTCCCTGGAAGGCTCCCGCCACTGCTGCCCCTTGGAGAGCCCCTAGAGCGCCAGATTTGTAGGGCCCATGGGTGCATTTTTGCGCCATTGAACTCTGGGAGATGCAACATTAAATAAATACACCGCCCATCACATTTCCAGTGTCAACGAATTTGAAGAAGGTAACAGAGAATAATATCAACAGGAAAACATAAGTTTGTTGTGCTGACTGTCTGCTCTCTTCTCCTATTGTAAGTTGGTGGGTTAAGAGAATAGTCCACTATTCACAGATAAGTAAGGACTTCTGTCCGTAGAGACCCCCTGACACACCAGTGCCTCTGGCAAGATTCCTGGGGGTGCCGATGTCCCCTGGGAGGCCCTTGGAGACGCTGCTGTCCCTGAGAGATCCCCTGGGAGCACCAATGTCCCTGAGAGCACCTGGGGGCGCTTGCACAGGGACGGGTCCCTGGAAGCAGCTGGGAGGGCCTCAGGAGCTGCCATCATTGGTTGGGCTCCCTGGCGGCACCGTCCCCTGAAGGACCCCTGAGAGCGCTGCTGTCCTGAGAACCCATGGGAGTGCCGCAGTTCCTGGGAGGCCCATTGGGAGTGCCACCTATCCCTGGAGGGCCTCTCAGAGAGCAGTTGTCCCTGGGAAAACCCAGGGTGGGATCTTGCACTCCTGAGAGGGGCCTTGGTCGCCTCCCCGAGAGAGCTCCTAGGGGCGCCGATGTCCCTGGTAGAGCGCCTGGGATCGTGGTTCACTGGCGAGCCCCTGGGGACACCAGTGCTTCGATTACTGCCCTAGGAGCGCCAGGCCTGAGGGCCCTTGGGTGCAGAGTTTTGCGCTATTTATTACTCTGGGAGATGCAATGTTAAATAAATACACAGCCCATCACATTTCTACAAGTATCATCGCATTCTAAAGAAGGTAACGGCGAATAATATCAACAGGAAAACATAAGTTGGGGTGCAGTTGACTGTCTGCTCTCTCCTATTGGCTGTAAGTTGGTGGTTTTAAAAGAATAGTCCACCATTCATAGATAAGTAAGGACTGCTGTCCGTGAGAGACCCCTGACACACCAGTTCTGGCATGGATCCTGGGGTCACTGTCCCTGGAATGCTCCTGGGAGCACTGTTAACCCTGAGAGAGCCAGAGCCCGATGTCCCTGGAAGAGCGTCTGGGCGCCAGCACCCCTAGCAGGGCGCCTAGGGCGCCACCTTCCTGGAAGCGCCCATAGGGCACTGTTGACCAGAGGCCCAAAGTTGTCCCTGGAAAGCCCCGAGGGATCCAGCACCTAAAAGGCCTTGGGGGCGCCGTCCTCTCTGAGGGCCCCTGGATGCACCACTGTCCGGTGGGACCTGGGCATATCAGCGCCCTGGCAGGCTCGTGGTGCCGCCGTCCTGTGAGGGCCCCTGGGGCCGCTGTCCCTGAGAGCGCCTGAGAGCACCGATGTCCCTGGGAGAGCACCTGGGGAGCGGCACCACGGACGGGTCCTGGAAGTGCCGCAAGCTTTGGGAGGGCCCCAGGAGCGCCGCCATCATTGGTAGGGCTCCTGGGGGCAGCACCGTCCCTGAAGGATCCCTGAGAGGCTGCTGTCCATGGGAGAACCCATGGGAGTGCTGCAGCTCCTGGGAGGCCCACTGGGAGTGCCACAATCCCTGGAAACGCCCTCCAGAGAGCAGTTGTCCCTGGGAAAACCCTGGGGGATCTTGCACTTGAGAGGGCCCTGGGTCGCGCCTCCCTTGAGAGAGCTCCTAGGCGCCAGAAGTCCCTGGAAGGGAGCCTGGGATTGCGGCGCAAACTGGCGAGCCCTGGGGACACCAGTGCCCCGAGGACTGCCCCTAGAGCGCCAGGCCAAATGTGTAGTAGTAGTTTTTGCGCTATTTATTACTCTGGGAGATTCAACGTTATAAATAAACCGCCCATCACATTTCAGTGTCATCGAATTCTAAGAAGGTAACGGCGAATAATATCAACAGGAAACATAGGTGGGTGTTGTGCTGACTGACTGCTCTCTCTCCTATTGGCTGTAAGTTGGGGGGTTAAAGAATAGTCCAACAATCATAGATAAGGGACGTCTGTCCGTGAGAGAGTCCCTAGGCACACAAGCAGTCCTGGCACGGCCCTGGGGAACGGCGTCCACCGGAGGGCCCACAGAGAGCCTGGCGGCAGCATCCGTCCTGGAAGGCTCCTGGCGCCACCGACGCCCTTGGAGAGCCTCTGGGAGCCCACATTTGTAGGGCCCATGGGGCAGTAATTTTTGCGCTATTTAGAACTCTGGGAGATGCAACATTAAATTAATACACCGCCCATCACATTTCCAGTGTCATCGAATTCTGAAGAAGGTAACAGAGAATAATATCAACAGAAAACATAAGTTGGGGTGTTGTGCTGACTGTCTGTTTTCTCCTATTGGCTGTGTTGGTGGGTTAAGAATAGTCCACCAATCATAGATAAGTAAGGGACGTCTGGACACACCAGTGCTCTGGCAGGATTCCTGCCGCTGTCTTGGAGGGCCCCTGGAGGTGCTGCTGTCCCTGAGAGAGCCCTGCGAGCAATGATGTCCCTGGGAGAGCACCTGGGGGCGCTCACCAGGGACGGGTCCCTGGAAATGCCAGCGGGAGGGCCTTCAGGAGTGCCGCCATCATTGGTTGGACAACTGGGGCGGCATCGTCCCTGGAAGGACCCCTGAGCGCTGCTGTCCCTGAAGAACCCATGGGAGTGCCGCAGTTCCTGGGAGGCCCACTGGGAGTGCCACCATCCCTGGGAGGGCTCCCTCAGAGCGTAGTTGTCCCTGGGAAAACCCTGGGGGAGGATGTTGCACTACTGAGAGGCCCTAGGGTCGCTGCCGTCCTGGAGAGAGCTCCCAGGGCGCTGACGTCCCTGGAAGGTCGCCTGGCATCACGGCTGTCACGATACGATACGAAGTCTTTAGTTAAGAGGAAAGAAGATTATTAGGAGTTGAAGGAAAGTGGTGAACTGAAATACAGTAGGAGTAGAAGAATCTGGGCTCAACCAGATCGCTTCATCTTTCCTATTGGTGTTTTATCTTTGTTCTGCCCCTGGGCCGTCAGACCTTTGTATTAATATTGGTTTATTTATATAATGCTGCTTATTATTATTATTTGTTATTGTTGGAGTTAGTGAGCCCGCCCAGGTCCTTGTGTAACTGGGAGGTAGTCACATTTTTTTTTTTTTACTAAGATGTCAATGTTAAATGTTAAATATTAGTTATGTTAGTCTAAGGTACACTGTATGGAGAGGCCTGCCAGGTTCTTGTGGAGCTGGTAGGTCACTCTCATCTTTATTCTCTCTATTAATGTTTTATATGTATATTGGGGCAGGAGATGGTTCAATTACTTTCTTCCTGGCTGATTTAAACCAACTGTGTTCTTGGAAATTTTCGTTGTCTATATTATTTATCCAGTTTTGATATGTTTCTGTGTTAAGTTCAGTCACTTTTTCCAAATATTTACAGCTTTGTTGTGTATATCTACATTGATTGCTAAGAGGTTTGTCTCTTGTGTAGCTGTTCATTATTGATGTGGTCTGTATATTTTATGTTATATAAATCTGAGGGCTATATTTTGTACTGTTTGTAACCTTTTAATGCACGTTTTACTAA
>NW_024754609.1:0-29799 GCF_018991925.1 Homarus americanus
CTGTACAGTACACTACCACCGTACATATATGACTTAAAGAAACAGAAAGAAAACAAGTTGTTGAAGATGTACTCTGTTGACCATAAACTAATGAAAAACAGGAAAACATTGCTTCAGCCAGAGTTGAGCCCACGGCTTCAGCCAGAGTTGAGCCTGATGAATTCATCATCTGAGTAAAAACTCGCACAACAACATTGGCTGTCCTTGTGTTTTCGACTTCACCACCACTGGTGAGTAGAATTTTTTTTTAAATGCAGAAACGTTAATTAAAACATATGAACAGCAATAAATGTTGCTTTGATATTCTTCTGTAGAGAAATGACGACATGTTTTCACATGTACGCACTTACTGTACATACGTTGGCGTTTCCAATCCATCTCCCTTTTTTTTTTGTTTACCATTAATGGCTTTACTGTACAATAATCTGTAATGCTATTTATAGTCTTTATTTATCCCACTCGGTGTGAATATTTATAAGGTTCATTGTAGAAATATTAATGTTTGCTTATGGGGTGCTGCCACAGACCCTACTAGGGTGTTACCATAATATAAGGTACAGTGATATTCCGTTAGCTAGGACAATCGGTGCTGAGCACTTCCGGGAATGAGAGATTTCCGGGTAACGAGACGACTCTCTCAAAGCCGGGAAAAAATCCCTCATCCCCGGAATTTTCTGGGTAATGGAGAAATTGCCAATTACCTCATCTCTCAAACCTGGAAAAAACTCCCCCCGAATTTTCCATGTATAGGGTAATTTTTTTGCGGAATTTTCCAGAAAATGTGCCCCCGAAAAATCGTTCCCAAACCCGGAATTTTCCAGTAAATTCCGCCTCGGAACGATTTTTCGAGAAGATTTCAATTCCAGCCATCGGAGAGTTCCGGGTTTGAGGGATTCCGGCTAACGGAGATATTACCGTATATGCACCTTCTTACTGTTCTGAAGTCCTAAAAATTCCGAATTCCCTGGCAGGGTGAGAAACTAGGCAGGTCTCTTTACACCCGTTGCCTCTGTTCACCCAGCAGTGAGTAGGAACCTGGTTGTAAGACGGCTGTTGTGGGTCACATTCTGGGGAATGGTGTAATGCAATAACATCTGAGGAACAACTCTCAAAGATTGGGACGTGTGTCCCAACTGGGCCCATGCCCGAAATATGGGTTAGACCGCCCAAACGGCTAATAAGCTGTTAAGTGGCGAATATGAAAAAAAAAAAAAAAAATAGGCTCTAAGGGTTTCAGGTAAGGGTTTGTGGACCTGTAGTTGGCAGAGATATTTTGAGCCATATGACATCATAAAGGGAAGATTCAAGATCCGTGAGTCGAGCTATAGGCGTACATGTGTTGCAGTAGGTGCATACACCTCCCTTAGAATGGAAGGAGGTATAAAGGTTGTAGTTTGGGTGAAGCTGCTTTGGTCAGTTGAAGTTCAGATAGTAGTTAGAGGTCGGGGGAGGAGGAGGTTAATAGATGGTGCTCCATAGAAGGAAAATTGGATCTCAGGCCGCGAATGTTGGAAAAATGAAGTGTGGGAAAAGCCGATCCTCCAGCAACTGCGGTAGAGTCAGTTGAGGCCCCAGTAGTTTGATCATGATCAGGTCGGCCCTGGGGTCCACAACCTTCCCGACCAGTGGGACCCATCCGAGAAGGCCTGGTTCAATATTACTGTCAACTGATATCATAGGAGAATAAAAGAATAGAAAAAAAATAATAGAAAGAATAAAACAGATCAAGAGTGAGAAAAGTTATTTATGGTGTGTTGTCATTAGTAAGGGAGACAACTGAGACCCTGTAACTTTCACTTCATGTAGTACTGCCTTGACTGTTCTGTTTTTAAAATTCCAGTGTGTTTCAGATGGTTTGGGAATTCTATGGCAAGCAACATTTTCAATGCAGTCATTGTCTGTGGAGATGATGAAACAATTTTGGTATTCCTGATTGGTATTGCAAAATATTCTGCCTTTATTTTGTGATGTTGCCTGTTGCAAAATCAGGTTATGTTGGTGTGCATAGCAATGAATAAAATGCCTGAACACGTGTATTAACTCCACTTAAAGCAGCTGCACTATTATACTAAGCTTGTGCATCAAGCTTGTCTGGGCTATTGTCAGTCAGAGTATAAAGTTCATTAAGAAACTCTGACTAAGGCTTCTGCTGTCTGGTTGAAAAATCCCCTGATTCTTTCAAGTTGTTTTCCTTGGACTTCATATCTTCACACAATTACCATTTGTTTTATCCTAAATGTTTCATTAGTGCCAGATATTCTGTTTTACTTACTACTTCAAATCTGTCACACTAGTTATTGTTCAGGTTAAGTCCCCTATGACCTTTACTCTTCCTTAATGTACATGGCCTACCTATTGTTGAATTGTTAATTATAAAGTTTTGTTGTATAGTGATCACTGCCATCTTAGTGTTGAGTCTGAAGATTTAATTGTAGATAATACATGCATCCCTCGCTGTACAAATGGGTTTATCTTCCTTGAAAACCTTTCAGGACAAGGAACAAGAGTTATTAGCAACTGTATTGACGCTACACTTTTTATTTTTATAGGTAATGCAGCAAAATTCTTGTTTTGTTAAGTGTAATATTAGCTTCCTTTTTTTCTTTTTCTACATGGATTCAGTACGAGAGAACAATACAGTACACAGCGAAACATTGAGGAAGTCCTGGCCAGTCATGAAGCCAATGAAGAGGAATAGCTACAGAAGGGAAAGATGTCTTGCCTGCTGATTGTAGTGTTTTATTGAAAGACGTTGGAGGCGACGGATTGGTTGCATCTGCCGCTGCCTTTTGAGAGGCATCCCAGATCCTCACTAGGTGAGTAACCTCCCTGTCTTTATAAGTACAGTGTAACCTTTATGTTATGGACTACAGGTGCTCCCGGACTTACGACGGGGTTAGGGACCCAAATCCAGGTCGTAAGTCTGAATGGTCGTAAGTCCGACAGATAAAAAAAAAATAAAAAAATAAAAAAAAATTTCAAATTAAAAAAAAAAAAATTAAAAATCTACAATGAAATGCAGTACCCTAAAAGTAATAAATAATGAGGAATGGATACAGTACAGTAAAATTAATAAATAATGAGGAATGGATACAGTACAGTAAAATTAATAAATAATGAGGAATGGATACAGTGTGACTGAGCACTTGCCTTTAATGTAGTGAGCTGAATGCACATGGGGCCCCCATAATTTTCTAATTATACATGGAGACTACATTAACTAGAAACGTTTCGGTATAGAAAATGCATGTCATTTTGAAAAAAAAGTCATTACTGTGGCGGTCGTAAGAACCGATGGACGTAAGTTGAGGCAGTTGTAAGTCGGGGACTACCTGTATATATGGAAGGGGATGTTCATTAGATGGGGGTTTCACATCAGACATCCCCATTCTAGTGGACTTGTCTCCCCACATAGGCTGCTGGATGGAGGTTTCATAATTTGTATGTGTGATTTAAGTTGTTGGTGTAAAATATCTTGAGGTCTAAATGATTCACATCCTAGCTCGTTTCACCTGGCCAATGATTAAACACCTTTGCTTATTTCACTTGACCTTTAAACATCCTTAATGCTATCTGGTGGGGGTTAGAATAGGTTAACTGCAGTCAAACAGCATGACCAAAGAGAACTATGTATTGTGTGAAATAAGGAACTACTGGTAATATAATACAATGCACCATATATGAGAAATAATCTTTTATACAGGTGCTGACAGGTAATAACTCCCAAAACAGTGGATCTTCAGTGTAAACCCCTGGTGTTTGGTCTGACAGCACAATAAGGTATGTACTGTACAATAATGATATTATTGTGGTATTTCTCAGTGATTTGATTGTCAACAACTGGGAAACCTTAACCCATGTCTATTGTCTAGTCACGATACATTCCAGTAGAGTATGACAATACAGCTGCATTCACTCAACTTATAGCGTCAGTTTATCTGTAGGTGAAGACATCTGGCTGCTCCCCCTCAGACAAAAGTGTAAATTTAGCCATATATTTAACCTATAGTATTAACAAAGAATATACAGCAAGTTCTTATAACAGCAACAGTGGATTTTTTTTTTATTGGACAATATAACACTGAACATTTAAAAGAGTTAAACATTAAGTGTGAGGGATAACTGGCAAATGACATTGTTATATAAACTATAAAGATGTGGAATAATCATTAAAATACTCTAATGAATCTATGAAAAATGTAATATAAAACTATAATGACATGTTCTATTTGTTTACAGTATACATGGAAGTAATTGTTGTTTCATTTCAGTGTTGCAGACCAAATGTGGACAAAACGTTGATGTTGGTCAGTGGTCAGTTGGGTAGGTAGACTCTGAGGACTGTGTTATGAGTTACTATTTTGGTAGTGTTAAGTCTCCCAACATCATCATCATTTTGTATATGAAAACTTTGTTGAGTTGTCTTTGTTGTTACTATAGGCAGTCCTTGAGTTACACACACCTGCACTTAAGAATGGGGTCCCAGTACGGTACTGTACGTAGTATACCACAGAAATATCTAATTAAAATCCTATTTTTTCACATTAATTATTGTTTAACATGACTTTATTTACAGTACAACTACTGTAGTATTTATATTATTTATGTATGGGATAAGACTTATGGCCAGGGTTGTAACTAAAATCCCATTTCTTACATAATATTGTTTAACATAACTTTATTTACAGAATTTATATTTGTTGTGTATGAGATATGTTGTTTTGTATGGTCTTTAACCTATAGAATCAACACTGTTCTGGCTTTTGAACAAGGTCCTAATTCGGGGAATGCCATGTTTATAGTCTGTTGTGAGTGTCCAGCCCACAGTGCCAGAACATGTCCCATCAATATAAGTCCTATTTATTATTTTCTTAATTTTAAGTCCCTCATAATAAACTGTCACTATATATGACTTATGTCTTACTGCAATTCAAGAGGAGGCAACTAATCATCCCATGTTATTTGCGTTAACTTACCGCATATTGCGGCCTATAAGTCGACCCGGCGTATAAGACGACCTTAGTTATTTCAACACAAATTGTTAATGTAGGCCTATACCTGGCAGATAAGTCGATCTGTAAACTGCAATTTGAAAACTATGTCCTCAGTGTTTGCTAAACATACTTTTTAACAGCACTCAAACAAGTTTTACCTAAATGTAACATTTTCAAAATGTTAAAATACCTTTTAGTGTTAGTTTTCTTACAAACAAATGTTACCAGGGCGCATGAATGGTGTAAACAAATCACAATAATACAGTTCGTACAAGTTTAAAAATATATAAGATACACTGTACACTCGGTGAGTAATGACAATTAATAAGTTTAATACAGTACTGCATCCCCAGATAATTCGCAAATTTTTATTTTGCTGCATTCGATTATTCGCGGATGACACCCTGGATGTACCCAAGAATGTCTGCGGGTAGTTTTAAAATTGCCGTCATTTTTTCGGCCGGTGCGGGGAGCACGCGAGTTTTGTGGCGTCCCGTAAGGTCTCTCTCTTGTGATGCAAATACAGTATGATAAATAATAACTAGGTGGGGAGAAGGTTATACTACAGGGCATTTCAACATAGTGACAGTGCCAAAAAGGTAAGATTGACTGGGAGTGAACACATTGGTTGATTACAATGCAGGGAAAAGAAATAATTGTCTTTAGGTGAAACACATAAAGGGAATATTCATTTCTTTGCACACAGTGTTGTTGTTGTATGCCACGTTTTGTTTCGCAGAGGGCCCACCACTCAGCTGGGGAGTAGGAGATTTCATAGCAATTGATGGAGAACCACCCAAACCTCATCATAGTGAAAATATACACTCACGTGTACAAGGGCCGACGGACGTGTTGGCATTCACAGGCTGTCTCCCCCTCGGGTGTGGAGGTTCTCGGTTATGTTGTCTAATATTATATGAAAGTATAATATAATACTAACTTGACCGCCCAATGGACTTTGACAGTCTCCCCCTTGGGTGTGGAGGTTCTCGGTTATGTCGTCTAATATTATATGAAAGTATAATATAATACTAACTTACCCGCCCAATGGACTTTGACAGTCTCCCCCTTGGGTGTGGAGGTTCTCGGTTATGTCGTCTAATATTATATGAAAGTATAATATAATACTAACTTACCCGCCCAATGGACTTTGACAGTCTCCCCCTCGGGTGTGGAGGTTCTCGGTTGTGTCGTATAATATAAGATGAAAGTATAATATAATACTAACTACCCGCCCAATGGACTTTGACAGTCTCCCCCTCGGGTGTGGAGGTTCTCGGTTGTGTCGTATAATATAAGATGAAAGTATAATATAATACTAACTTTACCGCCCAATGGACTTTGACAGTCTCCCCCTCGGGTGTGGAGGTTCTCGGTTGTGTCGTATAATATAAGATGAAAGTATAATATAATACTAACTACCCGCCCAATTGACTTTGCCAGTCTCCCCCTTGGGTGTGGAGGTTCTCGGTAATGTCGTATAATATAATACTAACTTACCCGCCCTATTGACTTTGCCAGTCTCCCCCTCGGGTGTGGAGGTTCTCGGTTGTTTCGTATAATATAAGATGAAAGTATAATATAATACTAACTACCCGCCCAATTGACTTTGCCAGTCTCCCCCTTGGGTGTGGAGGTTCTCGGTTGTTTCGTATAATATAAGATGAAAGTATAATATAATACTAACTTACCCGCCCAATGGACTTTCACAGTTTCCCCCTCGGGTGGGGAGGTTCTCGGTTACGTCCTCTAATATTATTATAAAGTATAAAATATTAAATTGTCCGCCCAATTGACTTTCACAGTCCCCCCCTCGTTGGTGTGTAGGTTCTGTTATGTCGTCTAATATTATATGAAAATATAATCTAATACTAAGTTTCCAGCCTGATTGCCTTTGTCTGTGCCACAGGTGCGCTGAGAACATTAGCGGCATTGTTGTTTTTAATCCGGCCCATTGCTTTTCACTGAGCCAAAGCTGGGCAGAGCTCATTGGCGGCGTTGTTGCTGGTGCTCCGCCAGATTACCTTTCACAGAGCCTGAGCTGAGGAAAGCACATTGGCAGCGTTGTTGCTTTTCTTCCGCCCGACTACCTTTTACAAATCCATAACTGGGGAGTGCACAGGGGGGGGCGTTCTTGTTATATGCTACGTTTTGTTTCGCAGAGGGCGTATCGCTCTGGTGGGGAGTAGGAGATTTCATACAAAGTGCTGAGGGAAACCACACCTACCCCTTACTATAGTGAAATTCTCTGCTCTAGTATACCTAGACGGTTATCTTATACTATACAATAAACATTTGTTGTTGAACACTATACACTATTATAGTATATTATCAAGTAGTATGTGATTATGTGTTATAATATTAAGTCGTATATTCTTATTATTAGTACTATTCTTATTAGTATTACAGGATAATCGATTATAATACTAAGTTGCCCACCCGATTTGCTCTCACCGTGTCAGAGCTGGGCGGATCACATTGGCGGCGGTGTTGTTTGTACTATGGCCGATTGCCTTTCACCGACCCAGAGCTGGGGAGAGCATATTGGCGGGCAGCGTGTTTTACATGCCAGGTTTTGTTTCGCATTGGGCGTACCGCTCACATGGGGAGTAGGAGATTTCATAGCAGGTGATGGAGACAACACATTTCCTTTAATACATTGAATTTCTCTGATACAGTGTACCTACGCGGATATCTTATACGATACAATAATATTGTTTTGTTGAATACAAAAAACACTATTATAGTATATTATGTGTTATAATATTAAGTCGTATATTATTATTATTAGTACTGTATTAGTATTATAGGATAATCTTATATAATACTAAGTTGACCGCCAGATTTACTCACCGTGTCATAGCTGGGCGGAGCACATTGGCGGCGGTGTTGTTTGTACTAGGGCTGATTGCCTTTCACCGAGCCTGAGCTGGGGGAGGGATCATATTGACGGGCGGCGTGTTATATGCATCGTTTGTTTTCGTATTGGGCGTACCGCTAAGTTGGTGAGTAAGAGATTTCATAGAAATAAAGTGGGAGTGGAGAGCACAACCTTTCCCTCTTAAATATAGTGATTTTATACCTTCTACTAGTATAATATTTGGCACTCAAATACTATACACTATTATATGGTTTATTATTATGGTTTTTATTAGGCTATTATTTTTTTATGAACTTTTTTAATAAAATAGAGAGTTCATTATTATGTGTTATAGTATTATTTTGTATAATTTTTGGTAATATAGTTTACACTAGTATAGTATATTATTGGGGTTTACAGCATTACATTGTCTACTAGTCGAATATTTTGCACTCAAATAGTATACACTATTATATGGTATAATTATGTCACTTATTATTATTTTGTATACAATTTTATTATATACTAATGTACAATATTAGACATTTTATTATTTGATTTTATAGCATTATTTCGTATATTGTTTGGTAATACAATTATAAACACTAGTAGTCAATTTATATGGTTTACAGAATTGTCGTTTATATTTGGTCAGACCTACCTACCTACCTACCTACCTATCTCCCTCTATAAAATATAGACGTCTGTCTGTTGGTGTGTCCACATGAGAATGTCTGAAAATAAATTTACGATTTGTAGTGATGATGGATGGTGTGATATGTAATGATGATGGCTGATGTTATGTGTAGTGATGCTGGGTGGTGTTGTATGGGTGGTTTCTGGTGTTACATGTATTGATGGTGGATGATGTTATATGTATTGATGATTATATAATACAATATTGAATGTTTAATGATAAAAAAATATACTTTGCTCTACCGTTGTAGTGCAAAACATGAAACCAATTACATACAACGTTAATTTTGTAGTGATGGAAAAAGAAGTTTGTAGGATTGAACAGTGAGACATTATGTTCCTTTCCGGATGGCGGCATTTCTCCTATTAATATATAATAATAAAATACGACAATCGGTTCGTCTCAACCTGTATTACCTTAGGGATAGCATGCATCCCGTACCCCATTTCTGTACCCTCCATAAAGCTAGGTTGCGTTACGTTAGGTCCGGTTACATTAGGTTTGGTTAGGTTAGTTTAGTCAACGTTTGTTAATGTTACGTTACGTTAGGTTACGTTACGTAAGGTTAGGTTAGGTTAAGTTAGGTTTGGTTACTTTACGTTTTGTTAGGTTTTGTTTGGCTAGTGTTACGCCGTCTCTGAATTTACTTTAATATCCAAGGTTCTAGGCATAACCAAACAAAAAGTAAAGTAAATCAAAAGGGAATAAAAATAAATAAATTAAACCTTAAGAATTTAATTAAAGAAAATACTAACACAATGAAGAGCCTCGTAGGCTGTCACAACAAATTGATTTGCTATCGAAACCTTTAAGACAAAAATGATACTAAAACATAGAAACATCAAAAGAACTGCTTTAAACAAAGAATAAAAATAAAGCATTGGATTACGTTAACACTGCCTGAACATATAAATAACTAACACTGAAATTAACTATCCTGAAACACTGAATTACTTAAATGTAACTAAGCAAACACTGATGGACACATAAGAGACATGAATAGGTACTCACATAGATATACCACATTGGTGGTGACAGGAACAACACAGAAATAAGTATAGGTGACGGGTGTCGCTCAAAAGAACGTGAACTGAATGACAAGAGGACTGGACTGAACTCCGTATTTTGATGTAGTACTATATATAGGGTCGGCTCCCACCAATGCGACACGCCGGTGAAACATGGGTCGTTTAACGATGCAGATGGTCGTTAGAGAAATAAAGAATGCTTGTTACAATACTAAATGAAAAAATAAGATGGGCTTGAACAAATAACAGTTAAAACCTTAACAGCACAGGGTAAGGTGACTAGATTATATAATATTAAATATAACACATCATTACAGGAATAATATGGAACAACATGGAAGCATGTTATAAAAAAAATTTAGAAAAATACGACACGGTCGTAACACTAGGTTAGGTACCAATAGTTTAAGTTTGGTTAGGTTAGGTAAGGGTATGTTATGTTTAGTTAGGTTGGGTTATGTTAGGTTAGGTTAGGTGAGGTTACCTTTGGTTACGTTAGTTTAGGTTTGGGTTTTGTTGTGTTTAGATTTGGTTAGGTTAGGTGAGGTTGGGTTAGTTTTGGTTCGGTTAGGTTTGGTTACCTTACCTTTGGTTACGTTAGTATAGGTCAGGTTTTCGTTAGGTTAGGTTTGGTTAGGTGGGGGTTTTGGTTAGGCGAGGTTAGGTTACGTTGGGTTAGTTTTGGTTTGGTTAGGTTAGGTTTGGTTTCGTTAGGTTAAGTTAGAGAAGGTTATGTTAGGTCAGGTTATGTTAGGTTTGGTTACGTTACGCTTGGTTAGATTGGGTTACGTTACGCTTGGTTAGGTTGGGTTACGTTGGCTTAGGTTAGGTTGGGTTTGATTAGATTAGATTAGATTACATTACATTACGTTAATGTATTTTACCTTAGGTTACGTTGACTTAAGTTATATTACGTTAATTAAAGTTGAGTTGTTTCATTAAGTTAAATTTCAATTTAGTTATTTGAAAATAACACTTACACTACACCTAGGCGCAACCAATACCGAAGAGTGTACAGTGAATCTCGGTGAGGTAGAGGATGATTTCACCATATCGATGCGTGGCGAAACCTACTACGTCCTGGTAGGGGCAATGCTTGGTGTCTGCCAATCGAAGAGTGTTTGAATTGCTTTCGAAGGGCACACAGACGTCGAGCACCGAGTACTGGCCATTTTTCTGCAGGATCAGATCAGGCTTCACGAACGTGTGACCACTTTGTACCCGCGGCTCTAAGAGTACATGGAAGCCTTCTCCCTGTAGCCACTGTTTAGCTTAAGGAGGATACGGTCGTGTCTTGTCACCCTGTGGTTTTGGGCAGCAGGGCACCTCTGTAAGAGATGTAGTATATCCTCCTGCCCTTCCCCACATTGGCGACAGGTCATTCTTCCCAAGTCCTCATTAGGCACCCGGCCAATGGCTCTAGAGACTCGGCAGTTGATGGTCTGAGACCTGAGTCGCAATAGGTCGATGGCTTTCCTGCCTGGGCTTAGGTCGTCACGCAAGATGGTATTGCTGGCCCGGCTTCCAAAGAAGTTCTCCGCCCCCTTGCCATGCCAGGATGTACTCCACTCTTCCCTCTTTTTCTGCAACAGTGACCTTTTTCAATTGAGACAAGGTGGTATTGTCTATATTGCCTACCCGGAAGTGCCTCGCCATTGCCCCGACCTCACGACCCCAGAGACCCCCAGAGGCTATAAACCTTACTGCAGGGTCGTCTGAGGTCCCGAGACGCGGTAGCAATCCCATCTTCTGATGGGCGACGGTCTCCAGTAACGAGGGCACTCCCACACCCCCGTCTCTCATGGGTAGGCCAATGGCCGCCATATTGAGTGTCCGAGGTAGGTGGAGCCATTGTCTGGTCCTGTCGCGAAGGGTCCTGTCTAGTGCCCTGAGAAGGTTCATAGAACAGGATCCCTTCACGTACCTATACTGAAGCCTCGGGATAATCTGAGACTTCAGTATCTTGATTTTTTGCAAGGGTTTCAGCGAAGAACCACCTATTTTTTCCATGATATTCTGGAGTTTTTGTTTTTCGCCATCGACCCTACTCCCCGGTCTCTCAAGTCCTGAGGGCCCCACCTGGAGTCCTAAATACCTCACGTACTCATCAGGCTTAATTCTTGGTAGGTATTCGGCCAGACCCGTGGTCGAGTTCAGCATTGTAAAGCATTCCTCGGTCACGACCCTGAGCTTCACACCATACCCACCCCTTGCAGCCCGCTCAAGACCCAGTGTGGCACACATCGTGGGCTGCGCGGCTAGTCCCCTCGCACCAAGGAACCGGTCGAGCTGATTCAGGCTCCTCTGCATCCTGAGCCTGAACTCAGAGACTATTACCAGGTCGTCCGCGAATCCTGTCACCGCCACCGACGTTACATCGTCGAGCCGGCATCCAACAGCAGGACCCAGGGACTCCAGGTACTCATCCACCACGGCACAGAAGAGGAAGGGGGACAATGGACATCCCTGCTTCACTCCTCTGGTCATGGGGATGGGGTCTGACTCCCCGCCGGGAACGCAAATGCTTGTCCCTACGTGGCTGTAAAGATCCTTCACAACATCCAGAAGGTGGTTAGGTGTATCCAAGCGCCGAAGTGCCCTGTCGAGAGAGGTGTGCGACACAGTGTCGAACGCTTTGGCTACGTCGACAAAGGTGATATAGATGTTACGCTTCTCTCTCCGGGCGTGCCTTATCAGTCCCTCCGCGAGTGCTAAGTTCTCACCGCACCCGTCGACGGACCTAAAGGCCTTCTGGCTTATACTTGTATTAGCACTCCCCACCATCCGGAATGCTAGGATCTTACAGTACGCCCTAAAGATGTGGGACCCGATTGTAATTGGACGCCAATTAGAGGGGGTCCCAAGCTGTGATTTTTTGGGGAGCATGGACTTTCTGCTGTTTTTCGTCCATTGAGGAACCCGTGCCAAATACAGCCATGTATTAAAGATTCTTAGGAGAACCCTCGGCCCTAGCCTTCGTAGCGCTCCGGTGTCGAGCTCTGGGTTCTCCGGACCTACTGCGGTCTCTGGTCCACGAAGTGCGCCCACCACCTCTTTGCCGGCTATGGGGTCAAGAATTGTCAGCATCCTGTCATTCGTGCGCACCTCAACATGTTCGTCATCCGGGGGCGCTTCAGCAGCAAAACTCGGTCGGAATTCCGCTACGAATTCATCGACCGAGGGCATCTCGCCCTCGAATTCGACATCATTGATGATCTTATTTGCGATCTCATTTGGACTGCGTTTGTAAGCCCTTTGTATCTGTGCATACTCCATTCTTTTTCGGATTCTCCTTGGTAGAAGAATATAACTGGGCGACACTCTATTTACTCCTTGCCGAGGCGTTCTACCAGAGAATAGCCTCGGCATATGTGCCCGCAATGCAGCCTCCAGCCCATTCAGCGCCATCTCGACGTGGTGTTCCGTCAGGCCATCTGGGGACGGAATGGCCCGCAGCACTGAATTGAGACTGACGACCAATGCGTCAACCTCCTCCTCCTCCTCCTCCTCCTCCTCACTGAGAGCCCTCAGATGCTCCCATAACTTGACCCTCGCCCCCAGCTCCGGGGCGATATCCCTCTCTGGGTCACTCCGAGTCATCAGGGTCAGAGGGGTCAGGATCGTTGACCCCCTCGGGTAGCTCATCTGGTATGAGGGCTCTTGTGCCGCCTTCAGCCCCGTATGTTGATCTGGGGCTGCTTCCAGGGTCTTCTGTCTCCTGGAGGCCACTTCGTACGATGTCTCTGTACTTGTTGGCCTTGCGCATAGCCCTCAAGCGTTCCAGCCGGATTGTCCCCTCCGGGAGGCTCCCAATCAACACTTGGTTGATTTTGGGAACCCCCCCCCTTCCTGACCGGAGGAGTTTCACCTCCTCCTCCGCCACTAGGAGCATCTTTTGTGTGGAGTAGGCAACCTGTTTGGCAGGCTCAAGGGTTTGATTGTAGGTCCCCTTGTGCATATGACGAGTGTGTTGGGTAAGTCCCACCGGAGTTGGGAATGTCCTCCCACACTCGCCGCACGTGTGTTGTTGGGGACCCGCTCGTACCTGCTGCTCCTCTAGGGAGCAGCTTTTGAAGTGGACTGCACAGACTTTAGGGTCGCTAAGTGGCACTTGACATTTGCCACACCTGATTTCTAGAGTCGCTCGGTGCGAGGACCTGGTGTGGTTTGCATATGCCTTAGCAGATCTAAGCGAGGCACCGCAAATTCCACACCGGATTTTATCAGAACATAAAAATGCTAGTGACAGGGGAAGGAGGTTCAGAGGAAGGATAAAGGGAGGATAGAAGTGAATTTTAGAAGGAGAGAACAGGTGCAGTGGCTAAACACCGCTTGCGTGAGGGGGTAGGCAAAATGCCCTGAGGGTGCAACAATCACAGTCAAGACGAGGCAGAGGGAGGGCGGGAGCAGGTCCGGGCAAGCAAAGGGCCAACGCGGGTGCTCTGGTTGTCGTCTTAGCATAGGCAGTGTTGGCAAAACGGAGGAAGAACCGCCCCGCCACGGCGGCGGCGCAAGCCGAGAAGCGCAGGAGGACGGACGCACAGTCAACACACGAACAAATTAACAGAGAAGGTGAAAACATGGAAATTTTGCTAGTCGTAGGGTTGTTTGGAGAAAGATGAAGGTAAAGTCTTTGAGCTATGTCAAAGAGGAACAGAGCGAGTTGGAGGAAGGGTTTTGAATCTTTGAGCTTGAAATGTCAAAGTATTCATAGTAAGGAAGGATGAGCGTATCGTAGGAGAGTTTTTAGTAATGGCAGCAGACAGATTTGAGCTTTTTTGTCAAATTATGAACGGAGACGAGAATGAGATATAGGCTGAATGGTTTCAGTCTTGAGTTAGGTCGATTTTATTGAGAATTGGATGTCACAGACGTTGGGTATGTTTTGATTTGGTTCTGAGAGTTGTGGGTCTTTGAGCTATGTCAGAGAGAAATGGAGAGAGTTATGTTTGAATCTTGTTTTGAAATGTCAAAGATTCAAATATTAGATGAGTAAAATGTAGAGAGTTATTTAGTAATAGTAGTATTGATTTGGAGCTTTATTAAATTGTGAACGGAGATGAGAGGGAGATATAGGTTGTTTGGTTTCATCTTGAGTTAGGGTCGATATTGTTGGACAAGTGGCTGATATAGAGGTTGGGTATGCTTGATTTGGTTTTGGAGAGTTGTAGGCGAGAGGCTTTCTGTCTGGCGGGGGGGAGGGTGTTGTGTTTGGAGATTGGTTGTGGAGGGGGAGTTTAGCTAGATTGGCGGGGTATATTGTATGTTGATATGAGGTGAATTAAATTATTATGTGGGTTGTTGTGTGAGTGTGTATGTACTGTCTGCAAATGTAAAAAGGGAGAGGAGGTTAGATATTGTTATAAGGTCAGGTATGGTTCGGGAGGAGAGGAGAGGGAGGGGCTTTGGAGGTTGTTGTGTTAATTCTGAGTAGTATGGAAGGATTTCTTGAAAGGATATGACTTGTTAGTGCAGGTTGAGTGGCTAGTTTTTTTTTTTTTTTTTTTTTTATCGTCGGAGTGGTCTCAGTTTGAGTTGGTGGCGTGGTTTTTGGAGTGAGGGGGGGGAGGAGGGAATTGGTCAAGTCAGGTAAGGTTAGGTTAGGTGGGAATCATTGGGTGTGGGGTTGAGAAGAGGTTAGGTTAAGCTTGAGTTAGGTTAGGTTGATTGGGTTAGGTTAGGTGGGAATCGTTGTGTGTGGGCTGAGGAGAGGTTAGGTTATTAGGTTAGGTTGATTTGGTTAGGTTGGGTGGGAATCGTTGGGTGAGGGTTAAGGAGAGGTAAGGTTTAATTTGGGGGGAAATTTTTTGGGTGTGGTTATAGGGAAGTTATTAATACAAGGGAGGTGGGAGGGGAGTGTTTGGTCTGTTTAGTATGGAGGGATTTCTCTCTCTGAATCTGCGTGGGAGTATGATGTTGTCGAAATAATCCTGCCATTGAGGGTAAGTAGTGAGGAGTGATTCTATTTGTTTGTCACCTAGTTGTCTCCAGTAGATGTTAAGTGGGGGGACGGAGCTGAGTTCATGTAGATGACTATTTCGGGTGAAGGATGACCAGTGTGTTATGGATGAATCTTAGTGCTTTGTTTTGTATGACTTGAAGTTTCTTGGCGCTTGATGATGGTGCTAGCTGGAGTGTGTTAGGTGCATAAGTCAATAGTGGGCGTATGAGGGCTTTGAATAGGTGTGTTTTGGTTTTGATTGATGCGGTTCTGAATCTGTATATATTCCCGAGTGTTTTCTTTGCGATCAAAGCCTTCATATTGGTGTGTAGTGTCATGGTGAGGGTGTCGTTGAATGTGACTCCTAGGATTGTGTTTGTTCGTTTAACAGTTATAGGTGAAGGGTAGGCGATGTAGGGGTTTAGGTAAATGTGACGTGGTTGTCGTCTTTTGGTGCCGAAGTAGGTGATTTGTGCTTTGTTCGGGTTGGTTTGTATTCGCCATCGGAGTTCCCATTGTGTAACTTGTTCGAGTTCCCTGTGTGCTTTGTCTGTTAGGTGATCAAGAGTTCTGTGTCTGACTAGTTGGGTTACATCGTCGGCGTAGTGTATTGTCAGAGAGTCGATGTGTAAGGGGTCGGGTAAGTCGTTTGTGTAAAGAATGTATAGTGTTGGGGACAGGACTGATCCTTGTGGGACTCCTGCATGCAGTGTGAAGTGGTCAGAGTAGGCAGGTGACTATTATCCTCATTTTTCTGTCTGTTAGGAAGTTACATTGTAATTGTTGTGATTTTTGAGGGAGGTTAAAATTGGTGCATATCTTGTACTTTAATCCATCGTGCCAAACTGTGTCGAAGGCTTTTTGTACGTCTTTTGTAATGAGTGCTATCTTGTATGCATCTTTGTTCATGTGGAGGTAGTTTGTGATTATATTGAGTGCGTCTTGAGTTGAGTGGTGTGCTCTGAAGCCGAACTGCTTGTAGGACAGTAGTTGTTCATCTTCAAGGTGGTATCTGAGGCGGGTGTTGTATAGTCTTTCAAAAGTTTTGCCTAAGACTTCTAGTATGCTGATCGGTCTGTAGTTTTGAGGATCTCTTGGGTTTTTGTTTGGTTTAGGTATCATGACGGCTGTGGCTGTCTTAAAGAGCTTTGGGAAGTATCCTGTAGCCAGTTGGGTGTTGTAGAGGTATGTAATGGCTGTGATTGTTTCTGGGGGCAGGTGCTTCAGGATTGCTTGACCAATATTGCTGTCACCTGGTGTTTTCTTTTTGGTTTTGTCCAGTGCTTGTTTGACTTCTGTTGGGGTGAAAGGAGCAGTGAGGGTGTGGTCCTGTGTGAGAGTGGAGGTATCTATTGTGTTGTCAGGAGTTGTTCTGTCGTGAAGTGTTTGCATGTGTGTGGTGATGTTGTTTATGTGGTTTAAGATGTACCTTTGTTGTGTGGGGGGTGTGGGTGGTAAATGTGTTCCCAGTGTTGTTTTAGTGTTTGTGCTACGTCGGCTGGCTCATTGATCTTCCTACCATTTACTAGCAGGTGATCAAAGGGGGGTTTTGCAGTTCCTTTCAGCTTGGCGATCCTTTGCCAAAATTCTCGGGGGTTATGTGTTCTGTGTTCCTGGGCAGCCTCTACGAGTTTTGCCCAGTGAACCTCATGGTCTTGAAGGAGGCTGTGGATGATGTGTGTTCTTAGTGTGGAGATGTCTGTGTAAACTGGTGCTAGGTTAAGTTTGTTTAGTTCGAATCGTGTCCTGTAGCAGTGAAGTAGGCGTTGAGTTCTTATGGAGGGTGTGAAGGAGTATTTTCTCTTGAACCGGTGTTTAGGAATGTGGGTATCTGCTATGGCGGTGATAGTGTTGAAAAGGTGTGTCCAGGTTTCCTCAATCTTCCTTGTGGGTTGGTGTTCGAGGTTGAGTGTGGTTTTGAAGGCATCCCAATCTGCGTGTTGATACTGGTATTGAGGTGTGGTTGTTGGGAGGAGGATGGGATTGTTGGAGAGGTGAAGAGTGATGGGAATGTGGTCTGAGCCTGATAGGGGCCAGGAGTGATGTAGTGTTGGAATTGGAGGGCAGGGGTGTTGGTGGTGACGATGTCTGGAGTGCCTTTGCCGTGAGCAGCGTAGAATGTGGGGAAGAAAGGGCCAATGTGGTGAAGGTTTTTGTGAGTGACCAAAGCGTGTAGTTGTTGGCCATGGGGGTCGATGCGGTTGTGTTGGAATGCGGTGTGGTGTGCATTGAGGTCGGCCATTAGTATTACAGGTAGGTGTGAGTTGTTAAAGATGGAGTTTAGGTCTGTGAAGGGGATAAGCGAGTTAGGTCTTGAGTATGTTGTGCAGATGATTATCTGTCCGTGTTGAGTGTCGATCTTGACGGCCATGAAGTGTTTGAAGGCGAAGTTGGTGATGAATTCGTGTTTCATGGAGGATCTGATGAGGATAGCAACGCCCTCGAATAGTTCGTGGGGTGATTGTCTGCTTGTGTAGCCGAAGTGCCTGATTTTGGTGAATGTGCATGTTGAGTTGAGGAGGAGGATGTCTGGGTTGTGTTCTTGTATGAGGAGAGAGATGGCGTGTCTGTTTGAGTGATATGCTCTACAGTTGTATTGCATAATGGTGATCATGTTGTATAATTTGTTCTTGGTTACTTAAATGAGATTGAAATTCTGGGGTGCAGGGATGAGGTCTAACTTGTCGAGTGACTGTGAGCGAGGTCTGAGTGTGGTGTATGCAGGTGAGGGATGGGCGGTTACGTGACTGTGTGTGTAGGGGAGTCGGGAGGATGAGTGGAGTGTGCTAGGTTCGTGTCGGGGTTGTTTCCTGTTTCCTTTGGGGTAGTGCCGAATAGATTTACTTTGATTATAGATTTAGTTGGATGTGTGTATTTTATAATTCTTTTGCTGTCATGTGTGTAGGAAGAAAGGGGGGAGGTGTTCTTCCTCTTAGGTCTAGTGGTCTTGACCACTAGTTCTGTGGGGGGATGGGCTGCCATTTTATTCTTGGGAGTCTGAGGTGTTAGGGGAAGATTGGGTTTGGTTCGGATTTTTGTGGTCCGGGAGTTCATCGTAGTCGTGTGGGAAAAGTCAGGTGTAGGCAAGGTCAAGGTGGAGGGGCCGGGAGGTTTTGGACTGATTACTCCGGGGGGTGAGGTAATAGTAGATTGGTGAGATAAGTCAGGTGTGGGCATGGCAGAAGTGGAGGGGCGGAGGGAGATTGCAGTGGTTTCTCTGGGGGGAGGGGGTGGCATGTTGGTCCGGTCGGAGATGGGGGCAGTGGGGAAGATGAGGTCGGGACCGGTTCTGAAGGAATCAGGAATGTGTATGGTAGGGAGGCCGTTCGCCTTCAAACCATCAATTGCCAGTTTCAGAAAAAGAGACCTGTTTCCGTTGCTTAGGGTATGTGCCAGAAGTATGATAGTGGTGATTTTTGCGTCAATGTCGGGGGAGGGTGGGGGGGCGGTCAGGTTGTTGGTCCAGCAAGTGCGGGTGGGGAGGGTCGTGGCAGTAGGGAGTGAGTGGTGGGGAGGTGGAGGTGGTGCTGTGGGAGGTGCGGGTCGGCGGGGAGGGAGTGGTGTTGTGCTATTGTCGAGTCTGATTTTGCACTTGTTGCTGATGGCAGCGTGAGGGCCTTTACAGTTGCAGCATTTTGTTACCGTGGCAATGCAGTTTCGGTAGGAGTGGCCTTGATTGGCACACTTTGAGCAAGTTATTGTGTTACTGCAACGGTTGGTGCTGTGCCCGAATTGGTAGCAATTGAAACATTGGTGCACTTGTATGAAGTGTTGGAATTCAATGTCTCTTGAGGGGATGATATTGTTGCCGATTTGTATTCCGTAAGATTTTAATTTGATGGCGTCAGTTTGTGTAGCTGTAGTGATTTTTAACATGGGGAGAGTTCCCATCCGGGCTGCATATGTCATTTGGGAGGTGTTGTGTGAGTTGAGCTCATTCAAAAGGTTTGGGTTGTCAAGAATAGGTGGGATCACCCTCCTGCTTATGAGGGTGCATTTTGCACGGTACTCAGGGGAACTGAGGACCGTTAAGCCATTGTCCCTCAGTTTGTTGTTCATTGCTGGGGAGTGGAATTGGTCGGCATCTTCATCAGTTGGTACAAAGATTTTGATGATATCGTCGTTTGTGAAGGAACGGATCTGAAATATCAAGGTCAGCTGGAAAATGAGTGAGGCGAGGTCTGTGCACGGTTGGATGGTACGGTCCACTTTAATTTTAATTGAAGGCATGTTTAATGATTTCGAATTTGGAGATTTATGGAGATCTCCCCTAACAGTCCCTGGTTTCCTGCACCCCTCACGTAGGGGAGGCCCTGCACTATCACAGAGGTCCCCAGGCGAATCGGCAGGCTGTGCTGACCCTCCACCCTTCACACAAACACGCACTAGCGAGGTGTGGGGACAGGGCGTTTCCAGACGAATACTCCCTTGTACGTCAGCTGACAGGGGAATAGGTCCTTTCACGGCACGGAAGAGAAGGATTAGAGTAGAAGAAAATGGTCTGAAAACTCACTGCCGACTCTCTCTTCACACCAAGCCCCTCAGCAGCATTCGGGGTTCCTAAGGGAGGTCCGATACTGTAGGAGAGGCTCAATGTGTTGATCGAATCAACAGAATTGTCAGTTGGAGAATTGAAGTCAGGTGCTTTGGTTTTCCAAGGTATGTGGAAAGGTGGGAGAGGTCCAATGACTAGCCAATCAGCTGTGTCTGTTCCTTCTCCGACTTCCACTTCGCTCTGTGACTGACTGCGACTGCTCCCGACTGCGACTGCTCCCGACTGCGACTGGCGACTCACTGACTGGATTTTATCAAAGGACCCCGCACCTTTATACTCGATGGTCACGATCAAGTTTGTCGTTTCGGGTGTCGCTCTTGGTCCCGATATGTTGGGTCTGTCGATTGTGAGTGTGTCCTCGGCCGCTAACTTGTCAGCGGCCGCGGCTATACGAGGACTAAGTGGGCCTGGGGGCTCGCCAGGGATCCCATCCTCTGCCAAAGACACGCCTCCAGAGGGAGCCACTTGTGACTGTGGCGTCTCCTCTCCGGAACAGTGCTGCTCCCGGGACGGTGGGGGAACACGTGGTGCCCCTGCAACCACGGACCCCACTTTTTTAACTCGTTTTTGCCGAACAGATGAACTGAACGCCCGGCTCTCGCCTGTCTGTGGAGCTAGAAGCTCCACAGCCGGTGGGCACGGTTCAATAGTTGTACTTGACATCAGCTAAAAACACTATAACCGTTTATCCAGAGATACACGGAATTAAAACCTGAATTACTGAATGCTGAATGACGGCTAGTAATACTCACAAATTTTTATTAGTTTTAATAACACGGAGCCGCTTCCGGCATGCCCGGACGCTCTTCACTTTCTCTAATTTTCTTTAAAAAATAAAACTCGAATGCACAACTCTGCCCCTAAAATCGGACTATCTTGCAGGGATTACCAGGTTCCCTGCACAACTACTCTCCTGGCATTTATACCCTTCCGCAGTATCCATCCTGGTAGGGAGCTCCCACAGTGCTTGAATGTTGGTCACCGAATGTCTAAGATGTAGTCGGCAACTGGCACCCCATCCCATCCCATAATGATTTTTTCAGGGCCTTATTTATTGACCGCCGGCCCTGCTGGCGGCTGCTCGTTTGGGAGGGCTGCCAGTTGCTCGTGGTGACACACTTGTGGAGCTCATGGATGAGGCTGATGTCCGTGTCTGTGTTGCAGAAGGGATCGGAGCGATGGTCATCTCCGACTTGTCAGGAGAGGACTAAAACCTAGCTAAAAATAAAAAAAAATGGATGAGTTAAAACCTCCTGTCCAAGTTTTTAAGATAGAGCGCCCGCCACAGCAGGCTCGGACTCCGCGTGTGTCCCGGGAGCAGCAGCACCCCGGTAGATTGGAGCTCCTTGGCAGGGATGAGATTGAACTGCCCTGCTTGCAGTGTGGGCGAACGCCCCAGCCCCAGCATTTGGGCCGCGGAGCGACATCCTAGCCGCCCGCCTGCAGTCTGAGGGATCTAAGGATGTTTATAGATCCCTCAATGGCCATTGTGACAAGTATCTCGATGCCCGCACGTCTGATGCCCAACCGGCTGAGCAGCTTGATAGTGGCTGGCCTTATGCCACCTCGTGCGCCGAAGGCAACACCCAGGAAGTTCATTGCAGCTACCGGAGGCAGCGAGCTGTTGTTAGCAATGAACCTCCTGATGTCGACCTCGTGTGCACGGTACTTATCGATCTTGTGCTGCTCAGCTAATCGAAGGGTGTTAATATCGCTTTCGAAGGGCACACAGACGTCGAGTACTGGCCATTTTTCTGCAGGATCAGATCAGGCTTCACGAACGTGTGACCACTTTGTACCCGCGGCTCTAAGAGTACATGGAAGCCTTCTCCCTGTAGCCACTGTTTAGCTTAAGGAGGATACGGTCGTGTCTTGTCACCCTGTGGTTTTGGGCAGCAGGGCACCTCTGTAAGAGATGTAGTATATCCTCCTGCCCTTCCCCACATTGGCGACAGGTCATTCTTCCCAAGTCCTCATTAGGCACCTGGCCAATGGCTCTAGAGACTCGGTAGTTGATGGTCTGAGACCTGAGTCGCAATAGGTCGATGGCTTTCCTGCCTGGGCCTAGGTCGTTACGCAAGATGGCATTGCTGGCCCGGCTTCCAAAGAAGTTCTCCGCCCCCTTGCCATGCCAGGATGTACTCCACTCTTCCCTCTTTTTCCGCAACAGCGACCTTTTCAGTTGAGACAAGGTGTTATTGTCTATATGGCCTACCCGGAAGTGCCTCGCCATTGCCCCGACTCAGCGACCCCAGAGACCCCCAGAGGCTATATACCTTACTGCAGGGTCGTCTGAGGCCTCGAGACGCCGGAGCAGTCCCATCTTCTGATGGGAAACGGTCTCCAGTAGCGAGGGCACTCCCACGCCCCCGTCTCTCATGGGTAGGCCAATGGCTGCTGTATTGAGTGTCCGAGGTAGGTGGAGCCATTGTCTGGTCCGGTCGCGAAGGGTCCTGTCTAGTGCCCTGAGAAGGTTCATAGAACAGGATCCCTTCACGTACCTATACTGAAGCCTCGGGATAATCTGAGACTTCAGTATCTTGATTTTTTGCAAGGGTTTCAGCGAAGAACCCCCTATTTTCTCCATGATGTTCTGGAGTTTTTGTTTTTCGCCATCGATCCTACTCCCCGGTCTCTCAAGTCCTGAGGGCCCCACCTGGAGCCCCAAGTACCTCACGTACTCATCAGGTTCAATTCTTGGTAGGTATTCGGCCAGACCCGTGGTCGAGTTCAGCATTGTAAAGCATTCCTCGGTCACGACCCTGAGCTTCACACCATACCTACCCCTTGCAGCCCGCTCAAGACCCAGTGTGGCGCACTTCGTGGGCTGCGCGGCCAGCCCCCTCGCACCAAGGAACCGGTCGAGCTGATTCAGGCTCCTCTGCATCCCGAGCCTGGACTCAGAGACTATTACCAGGTCGTCCGCAAATCCTGTCACCGCCACCGACGTTACATCGTCCAGGCGGTATCCAACGGCAGGACCCAGGGACTCCAGGTACTCATCCACCACGGCACAGAAGAGGAAGGGGGACAATGGACATCCCTGCTTCACTCCTCTGGTCATGGGGATGGGGTCTGACTCCCTGCCGGGAACGCAAATGCTTGTCCCTACGTGGCTGTAAAGATCCTTCACAACATCCAGAAGGTGGTTAGGTGTATCCAAGCGCCGAAGTGCCCTGTCGAGAGAGGTGTGCGACACAGTGTCGAACGCTTTGGCTACTTCGACAAAGGTGATATAGATGTTACGCTTCTCTCTCCGGGCGTGCCTTATCAGTCCCTCCGCGAGTGCTAAGTTCTCACCGCACCCGTCGACGGACCTAAAGGCCTTCTGGCTTATACTTGTATTAGCACTCCCCACCATCCGGAATGCTAGGATCTTACAGTACGCCCTAAAGATGTGGGACCCGATCCTAATTGGACGCCAATTAGAGGGGGTCCCAAGCTGCGATTTTTTGGGGAGCATGGACTTTCTGCTGTTTTTCGTCCATTGAGGAACCCGTGCCAAATACAGCCATGTATTAAAGATTCTTAGGAGAACCCTCGGCCCTAGCCTTCGTAGCGCTCCGGTGTCGAGCTCTGGGTTCTCCGGACCTACTGCGGTCTCTGGTCCACGAAGTGCACCCACCACCTCTTTGCCGGCTATGGGGTCAAGAATTGTCAGCATCCTGTCATTCGTGCGCACCTCAACATGTTCGTCATCCGGGGGCGATTCGGCAGCAAACCTCGGTCGGAATTCCGCTACGAATTCATCGACCGAGGGCATCTCGCCCTCGAATTCGACATCATTGATGATCTTATTTGCGATCTCATTTGGACTGCGTTTGTAAGCCCTTTGTATCTGTGCATACTCCATTCTTTTTCGGATTCTCCTTGGTAGAAGAATATAACTGGGCGACACTCTATTTACTCCTTGCCGAGGCGTTTTACCAGAGAATAGCCTCAGCTTATGTGCCCACAATGCAGCCTCCAGCCCATTCAGCGCCATCTCGACGTGGTGTTCCGTCAGGCCATCTGGGGACGGAATGGCCCGCAGCACTGAATTGAGACTGACGACCAATGCGTCACCCTCCTCCTCCTCCTCCTCCTCGCTGAGAGCCCTCAGATGCTCCCATAACTTGACCCTCGCCCCCAGCTCCGGGGCGATATCCCTCTCTGGGTCACTCCGAGTCATCAGGGTCAGAGGGGTCAGGATCGTTGACCCCCTCGGGTAGCTCATCTGGTATGAGGGCTCTTGTGCCGCCTCCAGCCCCGTTGGTTGATCTGGGCCTGCTTCCAGGGTCTTCTGTCTCCTGGAGGCCACTTCGTACGATGTCTCTGTACTTGTTGGTCTTGCGCATAGCCCTCAAGCGTTCCAGCCGGATTGTCCCCTCCGGGAGGCTCCCAATCAACACTTGGTTGATTTTGGGAACCCCCCTCCCTGACCGGAGGAGTTTCACCTCCTCCTCCGCCACTAGGAGCATCTTCTGTGTGGAGTAGGCAACCCGCTTGGCAGGCTCAAGGGTTTGATTGTAGGTCCCCTTGTGCATATGACGAGTGTGTTGGGTAAGTCCCACCGGAGTTGGGAATGTCCTTCCACACTCGCCACACGTGTGGTGTTGGGGACCTGCGCATACCTGCTGCTCCTCTAGGGAGCAGCTTTTGAAGTGGACTGCACAGACTTTAGGGTCGCTAAGTGGCACTTGACATTTGCCACACCTGATTTCTAGAGTCGCTCGGTGCGAGGACCTGGTGTGGTTTGCATATGCCTTAGCAGATCTAAGCGAGGCACCGCAAATTCCACACCGGATTTTATCAAAGGACCCCGCACCTTTATACTCGATGGTCACGATCAAATTTGTCGTTTCGGGTGTCGCTCCTGGTCCCGATATGTTGGGTCTGTCAATTGTGAGTGTGTCCTCGGCCGCTGACTTGTCAGCGGCCGTGGCTATACGAGGACTTAGTGGGCCTGGGGGTTCGCCAGGGATCCCATCCTCTGCCAAAGACACGCCTCCAGAGGGAGCCTCTTTTGACTGCGGCGTCTCCTTTCCGGAACAGTGCCGCTCCCGGGACGGTGGGGGAACACGTGGTGCCCCTGCATCCACGGACCCCACCCTACTAGGGTGGGGACTTCGCACACCGGCGAAGCCCCCACCCTCCTTCTCCGGACTCCTCTCTGTTTTTCTGGCACTCGTTTTCGCCGACCAGTCCCCCTAGAGTAGTGGTTCCCAAACTTTTTCTGATCATTACCCACTTTTCATATATTATCCTTATCCATGGCCCCCCTCTCCCAATCCATATCTCGTGACAACAGTGACTGTCTGTAGTCCTACATTTATTTAGGTCCATTATGAAAAAACTCCGGCGATACCTGTAATTTTATTCATTCCACCCCATATTTTTTCTTTTCTTAAATATTGAGTTATGGAATCTTGCAATTTACTTTTTGCCAAATCTCAATTAAACATTAAAATGGTACTAAAGAAATAATTTGATGCACATAAAATAATTTTTATAATTTGAGAGTAGGTCTACCTGTAATTAAAACTAATAATTTCCAAAAACCTTTCTCCAATATACAAACGTAGAAAAAATAAATTTCACTGCATAAAAAAGTGTAATCAAAAGCAATCTTATCGTTTTTTACTGACAAATTTAATAATTCTGAACGAAATCCTATCATGGGGAGTCATAAATAACAAAACCAAGACCTTTAGTGGAAACATCACCTTCTCTTCTCCCAGCAAGAACCTTCATGTGCAAGTTTGTTTGTTCAAACCCCAATTAAACTCAATGTGAAAGGTGATGTTGAAAGCCATCGACCAGCATCTTAATTCTTGGCTTTGTTTCACTCAAAGCACATCGCAGGTCATGCTTCACATCAAGTCTATTGCGATTTTTTGATTTAATATACAAAAGTTGAGAGAATGCAGCCTCACAGGAATAAGTTGATGCAAAGGGTAGTAGGTGGCGGAAAGCTAAGTTACATAAGTTTGGGTATGAAGCTGCCATTGATGACCAAAATACAGTGAGAGATTCCGTTTACAATTTCATTTTGGCTCCTGTATCTTCCTGAAGTGTTAGCAGTTCAGTCTGGCCATCATCATTATCATCAGGTATGCATGTCATTGAAGCAGTGAAGGGAACCTTACTAGCCGAGAGGTTTGGCTTTGGATATCTGGGAAGTACCTTTTAAATTCCTCCTCTAAGGCTTCAAGATGTTGAACAATCAAGTTCTTTGTAGCAGTATCACACTCCTCTGCAATGTCTGACACTGTTTCCAGCATTGCCAAGTTTCTCATTCCAACTTTCCGCCTCCAATTCTTACGAATGAAAGCTTTAATTTTGTCCGCAAAATCGATTATCAAAGTTCCTTTCCCTTGGAGTTCAAGGTTGAGTGTGTTCAACTGTTTAAATATGTCAACAAGGTAGGCTAGCCGTATTTCGAAGCCATCTACAAACCATGCTGACAACAAATCTTGCTTGTCCTGTACCTCAAGGAAGAGTCTGATCTCTTCTTTGAGCTCAAATACACGCTGAACTACATTTCCTTTGGATAGCCAGCGAACTGTTGTATGAAATAAGAGGATTTCATGAGCTGCATTCATATCCCGGCAGAGTTTCTTGAAAAGGCGTGTGTTAAGAGCACTACTTTTTACAAAGTTGACTGTCTTTATAATGGTATTCAGGGTTTTCTGTAATTCTGAGGGTAGGGTTTTTGAAGCAAGAGCTTGCCTGTGGATCATGCAGTGGAGAGGTATAGCATTTGGTGATTTTTGTATAACTCTTGAAACAAAACCTGACTTAGAACCTGACATGGCTGGAGCCCCGTCTGTGCATATCCCACAGAGATTGCCCCCCAGTCGAGACCATTTGCTTCAAAGAATTCGGAAAGTTTCTGCATTACATCTTCACCTTTTGTAGATTGCTCGAGAGTTTCACAAAACAAGAATTCCTCCTTCATATCCTCACCATGAACATACCTAACAAAAACCATGAGTTGTGAGCAGGACTGGACGTCAGTGGACTCGTCAAGTTGAATACTGAATAATCCAGCTTCTTTAACTTTCTGTATCACTTGCTCTTTGATATCATTCGGCGTTGCACTGTATTATTTGAGAGAGAAATAGCACTCGGCTTTTCAGCACTTTTCTCACCCAAAACAAGCTCGACCATAGTTTTGGCACATGGCAAAATTAACTCCTCCCCAATGGTGTGAGGTTTCTTTTTCTTTGCTATTTCAAGGGATACCAAAAATGATGCCTCCACTAATGCAGCATTTTGTTGGTGAATGGAACCGCTGGCACCAAGTCGTCGTCTCTTCATATTCAATTCCCGTCGACCAAAGAAAGAACGATCCTTGCCAAAATGTTGAGAATGTGTAGTTACCAGGTGCAATTTAAGCTTGCTAGGCCTCAGTGATTCAGCGGAGAGTATTTTGTGACAAATCACACACTGAGGCTTCACTACACCTTTATCATTAATGCTTGTAAATCCAAAATCCAGATAACTGTCGTCGTATTTGCGTTTCTTGTTAGAAGCCATCACAGAGGAGTCTGAAGCGCAAAGAAATACTACTATAGCTAAATGACATCACTCATAATGAGACTACAAAGGGTAAATATGAAGCTTCACAATACATGATTATTTGGTATGTAGTGGACTACCCATGAGAGGGAAGATTATTGCAAATGATTTGTGTCAATATTTACATTTTTCGGCGATCCTGGAATATAAGGGACCCGATTTTAAGACGATAGCGGGCACCATATTAAATGATATTTGTATATTTAGAGACAACAGAATATTCTAAGATGGGGTTTTTATTAACAATTAATATCATCAGTTTTACGGTATAGTTAAACATTTATTAGTGTGTTAAATATAGTATTTAATATAAACAAACCATATTACTCATGTGTCTGGCAGCAAGGCATTGTTCAAACGTATACCGAGTACAGACGCACCTGTTCCTCTGGCTGGCTCAGCTGCTGACTGGCTGTTCTAGTGTGGTGGGGCTTAGGATTTTTATGTGTACATAGCCTCAGCTTATGGCCCCCTAAATTTTGCTGTATGGCCCGCCAGGGGGCCATGGCCCCCAGTTTGGGAACCAGTGTCCTAGAGGGACTGGCCGCCCGACTCTCGCCTGCCTGTGGAGCTGAAAGCTCCACAGCCGGTGGGCTCGGATCAGTAGTTGTACTTGACATCAGCTTTAATTAAGCACTATGACCGCTTATCCAAGGATAAGCAGGGATGAGATTGAACTGCCCTGCTTGCAGTGTGGGCGAACACCCCAGCCCCAGTATTCGGGCCGCGGAGCGACATCCTAGCCGTCTGCCTGCAGTCTGAGGGATCTAAGGATGTTTATATATCCCTCAATGGCCATTGTGACAAGTATCTCGATGCCCGCGCGTCCGATGCCCAACCGGCTGAGCAGCTTGATAGTGGCTGGTCTTATGCCACCTCGTGCGCCGAAGGCAACACCAAGGAAGTTCATTGCAGCTACCGGAGGCAGCGAGCTGTTATTAGCAATGAACCTCCTGATGTCGACCTCGTGTGCACAGTATTTATCGAACTTATGCTGCTCAGCTAATCGAAGGGTGTTAGTATCGCTTGCGAAGGGCACACAGACGTCGAGTACTGGCCATTTTTCTGCAGGATCAGATCCGGCTTCACGAACGTGTGACCACTTTGTACCCGCGGCTCTAAGAGTACATGGAAGCCTTCTCCCTGTAGCCACTGTTTTAGCTTAAGGAGGATACGGTCGTGTCTTGTCACCCTGTGGTTTTGGGCAGCAGGGCACCTCTGTAAGAGATGTAGTATATCCTCCTGCCCTTCCCCACATTGGCAACAGGTCAGTCTTCCCATGTCCTCATTAGGCACCCGGCCAATGGCTCTAGAGACTCGGCAGTTGATGGTCTGAGACCTGAGTTGCAATAGGTCGATGGCTTTCCTGCCTGGGCCTAGGTCGTTACACAAGATGGTATTGCTGGCCCGGCTTCCAAAGAAGTTCTCCGCCCCCCTGCCATGCCAGGATGTACTCCATTCTTCCCTCTTTTTCTGCAACAGCGACCTTTTCATTTGAGACAAGGTGATTTTGTGTCTTTGGCCTACCCGGAAGTGCCTCGCCATTGCCCCAACCTCACGGCCCCAGAGACCCCCAGAGGCTATAAACCTTACTGCAGGGTCATCTGATGTCTCGAGACGCCGGAGCAATCCCATATTCTGATGAGCGACGGTCTCCAGTAGCGAGGACACTCCCACACCCCGTCTTTCATGGGCAGGCCAATGGCCGCTGTATTGAGCGTCCGAGGTAGGTGGAGCCATTGCCTGGTCCGATCGCGAAGAGTCCTGTCTAGTGCCCTGAGGAGGTTCATAGAACAGGATCCCTTCACGTACCTATACTGAAGCCTCGGGATAATCTGAGACTTCAGTATCTTGATCTTTTGCAAGGGTTTCAGTGAAGAACCTATTTTCTCCAAGGTGTTCTGGAGCTTTTGCTTTTCGCCATCGACCCTACTCCCCGGTATCTCAAGTCCTGAGGGCCCCACCTGGAGCCCCAAGTACCTCACGTACTCATCAGGTTCGATTCTTGGTAGGTATTCGGCCAGACCCGTGGTCGAGTTCAGCATTGTAAAGCATTCCTCGGTCACGACCCTGAGCTTCACACCATACCTACCCCTTGCAGCCCGCTCAAGACCCAGTGTGGCACACTTCGTGGGCTGCGGCCAGAGCAATACGTAACTAC
>NW_024754610.1:0-2500 GCF_018991925.1 Homarus americanus
CGAGAAGATGGCCCGCGCTGAGATAACACAGGCTGGCCACCCAAGGAAGATTGGTGGCCAGGTCTAGATGGTGATGATGGGAGGCAAGAGGTGAAGCATAGTGGAAGATGGGAGGGAGGGGTGTTGTATGGTGAATGATGGGAGGGAGGGGTGATGTATGGTGAATGATGGGAGGGAGAGGTGATGTATGGTGAAAGATGGGAGGGACGGAGGGAGGGGTGATGTTTGTTTGGTGGAAGAGGGGGGAAGGGAGGGAGGGAGGGGTGATGCATGGTGGAAGAGGGGAGGTAGGGAGGGGTTATGTATGGTGGAAGAGGGGAGGGAGGGAGGGAGGGATGGTGTTTGGTGGATGAGGGGAGGGATGGAGGGGTGATGTACGGTGGAAGGGGGGAAAGAGGGAGGAAGGGGTGATATATGGTGGAAGAGGGGAAGGAGGGAGGGGTTATGTATGATGGAAGAGGGGAGGGAGGGAGGGAGGGGCTGTGGGAAGAGTGATAATTACACATCAACGTCGACCAAGACGATGATGACGATACTGCTGACTGTAATAAGAGTGATGGTGATGATGACGATACTGCTGATGATACTAATTATTAATATTATTATAATTAGGGAAAAGGGTGATAATTATGACGACCTGATAATACTGGTGACGATGGCAGGGATGATGACTTTGTAACCGAAAATAGTGTTTAACGACGACTAAGTAACTATGTCAGTAAGATAGCATTCAGATATCCGCCCAGTCACTAGCCATCAGCGAAACAAGGAAATTTATAGAAGTAAACACCCACAATGTGTGTGTGTGTGTGTGTGTGTGTGTGTGTGTGTGTGTGCGCGCGTGTGTTTGTGTGGTCAGTATTTGATATTTGCTAAAATATTATTTTTATTTTCTCATCTGCCGCTGCTTCCAAATATTACTGAAACTACAAAACAGTATTTTCTTTACAAAACACTTTTACTAGAGGAGGAAAGTGACGAAAACTCGAGTCAATATCAACACTGGGCTTTACGACTTTCTTTCTTAAACTTGTGAGAATTTAGTGTATCTTTTACAGACTAAATTAACTTATAGAGCCACTTTACGAGAAGATACACCAAATAATACCATTTACCCCTCAATGAATCCTGTACCAGGAGCACACAAATTATGTTCCGGGACAGATATTAACAAACCTTATTTCGAGACACGGCCACTGAGACAGACTCCACCTCATACACCAGGCTGAATGAAGCCTCGTCTTGCGTGTAGGAGCGGATTAGCCGGTTCTATTTACACAAGTCTGGCAATAGTTCCGCCCTCTTAGTGCACGACCCTTGCATGTGAGTGAAAGGCTCTTCTCTGAAGACACGCAACACCAAGGTGATCCACGCCACGCTGTCTGCTTCATAGTCTGTTGTGAACAGACAGTTCCTGAAGTAAACTGTTTGACACAGTTAATAAAAAGTCATACACTGAAGTAAACTGTTTGACCCAATAATCGAATTCATTCTCAGTAGAAATGATGGTTACAATCATCTATTTAAGGAAGCTATTGAGGAGAGAGTTATGGCAAGCTATAGCTGTTTATATATTGTTATAGGTCACCTGTTGCATGATGTGTTGCTCAACGAACACTTATTGAGACACCGGCTGTTAACTTTCACCCTTTCGAAGTTTGTACAGTAATATATAGAGCGAGGAGAGGGAAGTGGGGGGAGAGTAATGTCGGGGGGTCCTCGTGTGATGGAGGCAATAATCGAAACCCATTCATAAGAACCCACAAACACAGTCAAGTTTACCTTCGAGAGAAATAATCGTTTGTGCATTATATATATATATATATATATATATATATATATATATATATATATATATATATATATATATATATATATATATATATATATATATATTCAGGTCTCGATACCTTATTAATGTGAGAGATGAAACTACCCTCCCTCCTAGTCGGCTCTTCCAGCACTATTTTTAGCATGTAAATAAATATCATGATAAATACCTGTAAATTTGTAATCTGCGTAATAAAATTTCAACATTATATACTTGCAAGAATTTGCTTGTCCTGTTTTCTGAAGTAATATAGGTAATTGGTCCAATTTAAAAAAAAATAGAGGAGTTAGAAAAACATATCATAAGCGCGTGTGTGAGTTGAATCGGGATAAAATCCGTCACTCCTGGTGCTCTTGTGCACGTGTTCACCCACTCCGTCTCCTATGGCGACGGACGAGTGGCGACGGGGACAGGCAGGGATGACAGTCGGGAGTCGCTAGTCACAACTCTGTACATGGACGGCACAAATAAGATGGTCGTTTATGCACTAAAATCTAGGCAGTAGTGCAATCCGTTCCTGTCTGTACGACTGAGCATCCCTTTCGAGGTGCCAATCTGCTCAACCCACACGCGGAGGGGGCTAGAAAATGTGCCCTAAACAACGCCTGCCTAAAAACCCAACCTGGCTGGGCAACCGCACCCACTAAAGTCATCCTTATGCGGTCGAAA
>NW_024754610.1:7500-17131 GCF_018991925.1 Homarus americanus
TTTGAGGATTGTGGACTGGTTGACTTGGGCACTGGTGACACAGATGAAGTCTTCCAATCAGCTGGGCATCTTGCTTGGCTGAGGGAAGCATTGATGATGGAGCAGAGGGGTTTAGCTAGTTCCGGGGAGAATTCCTTGTAGAGTTTCATTGGTAAGTCAATGGGGTTGGTGGAGCTCTTTAACTTCAGTTTGTCCAGACGTTTTGCTACTTCAAATTCTTCTACTAAGTCAGTGGGAAAGGGGGCTGGCAGGTAAGCAGGAAGACTGGTTGTGTCAAGCCGAGGGAGCGTCTAGCATATAGTTGCGAAATGGTTGTTTGATTGCTCAGCAGCGTCAACATTAGAGAGATGGCTAAGGAAGGGGAGGGGGTGTGTCTTATTATTTAGTCCACAGAGTTCTTTAAGCTTACAATACCACTGACTGATGTTGGTCTGCTTCAGGTGTTGCAACTTGGTTGAGTAGTAAGACTTCTTTGCAGTGCGTTTTTCGCGGATGACTTGGTTGCAAAGGGACCTGTAGCGGTTGTGGTCATTGAGTAAAAGGCGCTGTCTCTCTGTTGCATAAGTCTTTTGATCCGAGGTGTGATCCAGGGCAAGTCATCTGGGTGTGATCAGACGGACTTCTCGAAGAAGAAGTGGTGGTGTTGATATAATTTATCCATTTGGTGTCCACGTCATCCACACTAAATACTTCAGTCCAGGGATGGTGAATTATCCGCTACCCGAAGAGATGCACTGCAGTCAGTAATCGGCCTGTCGGTCTTCATGTAGGGTCTCTGTACTTGGCTGGTAGTGGGAGCTGGAGACCAGAACACTGATAGGTGTGTGCTACATCCGATAGGAGGCATTGGTTGAGGTGGTTGGTACTGGTCTGCTAAGTCAGTTAAGATAAGGTCAAGGACATTTCGACCGTGTGTGGGGAAGTTCACAACTTGTGATAGTGATAGCTGGTCCTGGATGTCAGTGGTGTCAATTTCGTTATAATCCCCGCATAATACTAACTTGGCACATGGGTACCTAACTCTGAGGTGGGTTGACGTGGTAATGAGGTGATTGATAAGAGTGTATCTGGTGGGTGAGCGAGGCGGATGGTATGACACGCAGGTTATGATATGCAGTGTGGCGTGGGTGAGCCCGTGGCACGACCCGTACCCATAATGCCTACACATTTGCTGGGACTTGAACATCCAGGCGTGACGGGCCTAGGTCATCTTGACAGAAGAGGGCAACGCCCCCTCCACGTCTATGTGAACGAAGGTGATGAAAGAGTTGCTATCCCTCAATGTGGCAGGTTTACCAAGCTTCACATATGGCAACGACGTTGGCAGCGACTGATCGGACTGTAGTTGTCAGTTCGTCAAATTTATTAGCTAAGGAATTGACGTTGGAGAGTAGTAGAGACTTAGATCATACTATTTTCGTGGAACTTCAGTGTAATGGTACGGTCTGTCATGGATGGGTTTCTCTGGTTTCCTAGCGGAGGTTATGGTCCTAATGGGCTTTTTGTTTATGACGCCCCTGTCTACGACTGCGCGCATGGAATATGTTCAGTGACTGAGTCGCGCGATAACTCTGCCATCAGGATAACAGTGTGTGTGTGTGTGTCTTAAGTGCTCGCTAAACATTTATGACTATTTTAGTTACCATCACCGCGCTAATTTGTACCAATAAAAATGACGTCCATGAATTAATTGTATATATATATATATATATATATATATATATATATATATATATATATATATATATATATATATATATATATATATATATATATATATATATTACGTGCAAATTCCACTTTGCTGGGGTAAAAAATGCCTGCGATATCTTCCGGACGAACAAAAAAGAAACCAAACCGAACAACCACTGGGGACGGAGTGGGTGAACACGTACACAAGAGCACCATCAATGACGGGTTTTATCCCGATTCAACATGAACCCGACCTTTTGAATGGTTTATGACAAGTTTAAAACACAATTTTAAATCAAGGAGCTTCAATGGTAAGCGGCACCGCTCATAACACCTAAGTGAACTCAAAATGTGTCAAGTTATATTCCCATAAAATGTGAAAAGACATTATGAAAAGAAGGGTGAGCTACTAAACGGCTATAAAGTACCTGGCTAATAGACGCATCTTGCTACTCCTTACAGAACTAGATGTTTACAGCTATGGACGGTACCTGTCTCCTGCCAGGCGACAAAAGCATTAATACACGTCTAACCTTCACATATAGCAGCTAAAGGATTTTTTAATATCTCTTCATACTTCCTTTATTTCTCTGCTCTATCATAAAATGGCACATAATTCCTAATAGAAACGCGAGGTTTTCTGGTCGGATATCAGAGCTACTTTAGTAGTGAGACTTGTCAGTTTCAAATGAATTCTTTATATAACAAGCGTTCACCACTACCATGAGTATTACTATTACTTTACTGACGATCTATTTCTTTAAAGGTAGAGAAAATCCATAAGTCAAGACAATAATATGACAGCTTTCAATGAACTATTACCGACCGCTGTATCAACTCGCAACTTTACTCCACCCACCCTCACCTACAACCTCAACCTTATACACTCACAAGAACCTCACCCTTACACCCTCGCCACACCTACCTATAAACCCACATCACCGAGATCCATTCACACCCTCCCCATACATACTGTGGTGTAATGGTCAGCAAGCTCGCCTCTCAAGTGAGTGGAGCTGTGTTCCATCAGTAATTGGAAACCTGGAATAATGGTAAGCCATTGCAGTTGGCGAGTTACACGGTCTTCTTAAATTATTCCTAGACACTGGGTCATACCGCTCGTTAACTCGGGGTGTGGATGTTGTGTTGGCGACAGAATCTACACCCTACACAAATACACCCCTAAGGTGACTAAAACACCCCTTAGGTGACAAATACACCCCTTAGGTGACAAATACACCCCTTAGGTGACAAATACACCCCTTAGGTGACAAATACACCCCTTAGGTGACAAATACACCCCTTAGGTGACCAAATACACCCCTAAGGTGACAAATACACCCCTAAGGTGACAAATACACCCCTAAGGTAACAAATACACCCCTAAAGTAACAAATACACCCCTTAGGTGACAAATACACCCCTTGACACATACACCCCTTAGGTGACAAATACACCCCTAAGGTGACACATACACTCCTTAGGTGACAAATACACCCTAAGGTGACCCTATGGCCGGCCATTCCCGAGCACGAGGGGTAACCATTACATACACCTTTCCCACATACAAACGCTCTTACATCTACCTACACACACGCACGCACATAAATATTATTGCTACCATTTACACATTGCTATGTTATGCCTTTCAAATGTTCAAATAAATCAAATAAATTATCAAATTTATAAGTCAGGCTGGAGAATTAATGCTGCTGAATAATGTAGTTAAACGTATATCATATGGCCCTCACAACCCCAGCCTTTCCCTATCTCCCAGTACCCCACTTGCCACCCTCCCAAAATCTCCCCTTTGGGCATGTGTCATTACTTCCTTGATTAGCCGGCAACGGGCATATTCTCCACTCTGGAAATAGTTTGTACTGAAAATTAATTTAAATCCTATGAATTTATCTTCAGTTTGTGCATGGCATCATATCATCAATGAACAAAAAGAGAATTGTCAACTATACGTAATTACATAAAATGGTTCAAATGAGAAGAAATACAAAAAAATTAACGAGTGATTCTGACATATAAAGAGCAATGAGGATATATCCTTCAAAAACATCGTGGGCCAAGTTTAGAAGTGAAGACACGGGTATACTTAGTAGAGTCGCCCATACTAAACAAATGATATGTGTCAGAGAATAACGAATACTTTCACATCGATACAAAAGTTAGTGGGATTGTGAAGGACAGTGAAAGTTTTAGAAATCAAGACCAGCAAGGACTAGAAAGATTTAATTTTAATAGAGTGGATGAAGGGACGATTGTTTAGGAACGTAGAAGATATTATTTGTCTTCGATGATGCTGTGTCTCATTAGTTCCGTTTTATTTCATGTTCCTGAGAACTAAATTGTTGTTGTGTGTTTTTGATGTCCTGCACCAATGACTGTCAGACTTTTTTCCTAAACTTCTCGCAAAAACTTTGAAGTCATATCTCATAAATTACGAAATTTATTGAAAAATGCTTGCACAGCAGCATTTATTCGATTAATACCTGTAATATACTGGACCAACATCTATAATACAATGGATCAACATTCAAACCCACATAAACATTTTGAGAATCCCTTTACGGAAGATTCAAGGACTTGGTCAGTTGAGTGATAATAAAATAATCAATCCATGGACATCACTCGTTATTTTTCTCAAATTTATTCTCTGTTACAAGCGTCTCAATAAAATATTTATTTTTTTGTTTCTAGAGAGACAGACTCTTACAAAATATCACTTGAATTAATGTGAGTACTTCTACCACAAGATAATTAGCGAAAAGGCTGGACAATTTTCATGTGGACCGGTGGTGTAAATGCCCTCTATGCTAGCAGGAGGTCCACCTAACTGGTCGTAGTCACAGAAGGAGCTACCAAAGTTTAATGGTATGGATTGTTATCGTGTCGTTAGTCGGCATTACCACAAGAGTCCGAGATTATGTCTTGTTTTATGGACTGTCTCCCCAGGCCACAGTGTTCGGGTCCAGGCGGTGGTGGGTCTTTAGTGCCACGCTTCTGACTTTGACTATCACTGTGTTGTCTCCTCAGCTCTCCTATCACAGCAGGGGAGGTAACGGGGGAGACGCAGTAGGAGAGGGAGGTAACGGGGGAGACACAGTAGGAAGGGGAGGTAACGGGGGAGACGCAGTTGGAGGGGGAGATAACGGGGAAGACGGAGTAGGAGGGGGAAGTGAAGGGCAGGACGTGACTATACACAAATAGGAGGGTGAAGATACTTATAAAACTCTACTGAGTGGTGAAGAGGGTTATGACTGCTCTGTGTGTGTGTGTGTGTGTGTGTGTGTAGGGGGGGGGTTAAATATGAGCTATCTAATGTTAGCTAAACGGGCCCATCTTATCAATACATCTGCTGAATTATAAAATATGTTCAGTGACGCGTAGGTGAGCGTTAAGTCATACATGATTGTTTCTATTCTACGTCAAAAAAAATACTTGAACTACACACACACACAAATAAGAGATACTATGGTTGTATAATTAGGCAAAGTAGAGGGCAGGAGAGCCAGGGGTAAGGCAGAGACTGGGATGGATGAATGAAATTAAAAACTGGGTCCCCAGAGATACAAAACCTTGGGGGATTGGTAAGAACAGCCCGAGAACGTTTAGAGTGGAGGACTGTGGTCGCCATGTTCTTCACATTAAATGGAAAAGACAAGAGCCCAAGAATTGACATTAAAGAATATTTATTTTTCTCATACGAAAACATCACAAACTTCATGTAAGTGTAAGATACCGCACCGCACATTAATTTTTCATATACTCAAATTCAATATCAAAATAAGTTAGTTTAAAATCGTCACACGCTTGAGTTCGACGACAAGTATCAGAGTATCTTGATAGTGATTCACCTCACTAAAATATCTCAAATCACTGAGTAGGATAACTTCCCTTTTGAGTGCACTGACTTAGTCCTTTGAGTGCGATATATTAAACTGTTATTTAGGATGCGTCATTGTCTTGAGTGAGACCACATTGTAATCTGGGGGCGAAGTCACCTGACTCATCGAATTGTTTTCTAAGGGTTAAGCCATTGCACTCAAGAAGATAAGTCATCGTAGTTAGGGGTTAAGTCATCGTAGTTAGGGGTTAAGTCATCGTAGTTAGGGGTTAAATCATCGTAGTTAGGGGTTAATTCATCGTAGTTAGGGGTTAATTCATCGTAGTTATGGGTTAATTCATCGTAGTTAGGGGGTTAAGTCATCGTACTCAAGGGAGTTGGCATCATACTCAAATGGTTAACGCGTACTCCGGGGTTACGCACTGTACTCCGGGGTTACGCGATCGTACTCAGGATGTTAACTCATCGTAAAGTGAGGATTAAGTCATTGCACACATGTGGTTAAGTCATCGGATAAAAGGGGTTCAGTTACCGTACTCGAAGGGTTAAATAATTACACACTGGGGGTTAAGTCACAGTACTTAGAGGGTTAAGTTATCGTAAAATGAACGTCAATTCATCACTCTCAATAACCATTTTTAATTTAAAGTTATTTGTTGTCAATCCCATGAGTACGATGAATTAACCCCTTGAGCAGGATAACTTGGTGACTTAAGGGGTTATGTCTTCCTCCTCAAGGGATTAATTCAGGAAGGATTTAGACATACGTACCCAGAGGCGTAGTCGTCCTACGTATGTCTCTTCACGGCTGTCTGACTGGGTAGTTTGAACCTGTTCCAGGGTTGGTCCACCGAAAATGGGGTGATTCCATATCTGGACAAGTACTAGAGCAGCCCTCCAGAGACTACACAGGTCTCCTCGAGGTCTGCAGCCCACTTAACAAATTGGTCTACTCATTCATTGGCCAAAATGTTGCAACGCTTGGGAATTCAGGTCACGATAACTAATTTGACGCTTGACTGAAACTCGTTAATGATGACACCCTGAAGCTAATTTCAATCAGTAGTACATTAATTACAAGCTTCGGGTTCTCCCATAAAGTCAATGAATTCACACATTTATCATAATTTGATGTTACAGAAATTGACGAGGCAGAAAACTCATAAATATTGGATTAATTAATGACAACGCTGGCAATATATTTATTTATTTACAATGAAAGATGCCAACACACTTAAGATAATACAAAAAAGTTTCTCACACTCAGTTTCATATGAGATGCTGGTGACCTTAGATCTCTGTTATATAGTTAAATGTACTAAATCCAATTCAATTTATCCTTGTATATAAGAGTTGAAACAAAACAGCTTTGTACTGCAGTTGTTTTTCTTCTAAGTTTTGTGTAATGACTAAAAAACTGTATATTTGTCCCAACATTCAGTGTAACTGGATTACATGCGAAGGGAAAGCAGCTTCATATATGTCTTTGGGTTGATTGAACCTTAACTTCATAAAATCCGTAGAAGTAAAAATAAATAAAACGAAAAACGACAAAAGTGCCGTCTGAGTGTATTAAGCAAAGGTACAAGTCTATCGAGTTACAAATTAATTTGTCAAAAAATACAGAAGTGACGATTAAGTGTAATTTTTTAAAGAAAGTAATAAAAAGCTACGCAGTAAAAATACTGTGTTGTTCGTATGGAGGCAACGTAAGGTGCTGGGTGGACGGAGGGTTATACTGTTAAAGTCAGGTGGCGTTATTTTCTGGGGACGGTCAGTATAAGCACACTCCCACCTTACGTAGGTAATAGAGGGGAATACGACCACTTTCTTCTGGTAATAATAAAAATGATTTGTACATAATATTTAAAAATAACACCTTACTGAATATTGAGCCAAGTGAAGGTAACCATCATGTTTAAAACTACCTTAACTCACTGTTAGACTCCACCTCAGCCGTAGTCTTCGTCTGCCTGGAGGAGACAGTTTAATGGTAGTGTGCAGCTCCCTGGGTACAGTCACTTGCGGCGTTCACACAAGATACCTTTCCTATTATAATCCTTTATTTATATTCTTAGTGTTTGATGTTCTCCAAATAATTTACACACACACATATACACACATAATAGTTGACGACTGTTATGAAACCAATCACTCTGATAAAATCCGATACCATAACAAGTGACACAGATAGTTCACACGACCGTGGCCACTCTGGACCGCTTTTATTATATGCTCAATTCTTTAAACTGTAAAGGTTATATTTGATTCACTATTCACATGATGTTTCAGTGGCACACAGTTAAAGTATAAGAATAACAATTTTAGATTCATTTTCACAATCCCTCCGCTGGGCCTCACAAAGCGAGTCATTTGAAAAAGTTTTACATGCCCTGTACCAGAAGCTACACTAACACCAGGATCTTATAGTTAGGCGACATAATGTAGAGTCATGCATTTTGAGAAACGCTGTAGTGCAGAGCGTATGTGTCTATTTCTGTCTTCTTACGGTAAAATTCTGAGCTGGATAACAGAGGGAGGAGTATTAAATCTAGGACTCTCGTTCTAGATTAACTGGGTTAAGTTAATGATTCTTGTAAAGTGACTTGAGTGTTCGCTTTACAGTTTACGAGTAAGTATCTGGGTGTATAGTAGACCAGCTGTACCATTGTTATTAAATGTTTTGTCCCATCTTTATGTAACGACTAAGGGGGTTACTTTTTGTCACTATTTCTCACGCTGGATGTTTATTATGTTCAGCGCAGTAGTATGGGATGTGAATGGACACGCGCTTTAGTCGGACTTTAACGAAATACAAGCCTGTGTAAAATATTTTTTCCCCCAAACAAGTTGTTTCAGCCCAGCACCACCGGTGCATTTACTGGCTTTGATACCGCCCGTTTCTGGCGACTGAATAAAGGAAGTTTGTTTAGCATTTCCAAAAGTAACTGGTTCTTTGCTACTACTTTTAGCGTGACCGAACGAGCAGCCGCAATAGATATATTGAGTGCAGGAAATTTAAGTTTGCGAAAAAGGAAAGACCTCTGCATGGGGGGAATTCCGCCATCTTAGGGTGCCTTACAATAACACACTATCAAAACTACCATTCGAATAACATAGAGCACCTGAGAACTACCACCCGTGCCTATACAGACCAAGGCTAAATGACAGATGACGGTGTATATCACCCAACTTGCATAACCCATCTAGAAGAGCCAAAGTCGTGTTACCAACTCATATATTGTGGTTGTGAGACTCCATGTGCGACCAGAGGGAAATGTGGACGGGGAATGTGGCGGAGGCCAGTGTGTACAGTACATCAAAATAAGTCACAACTCAGAACTGGCTGTAGGACTGTTATAGGTAGTTCTGTCCACTGAGTGTACAACCTAACCGAAGAAAGTCTCGTGCCTCATGTATCTTAGTGTGATCAGCATCGTGGCTTAAAACGTTTTAGCAACTTGATGAACCATAAGTCTACTGAACAACTGAGAAAAGAGAAGTTATAAATAAAACATGAACATCGCACGGAAGAAAAACATTATCAAATATTTTCTTTTTTCCAGTGAGAATATACAAGCAACAGTGTTGCTAGTGCCCTCTGGCCTAACAGTGTTTGCATTATCTACAGACAAGTTAGGTATAGTACATGTTTATTGGTGATTAATTAAATGGTGATCAAATCTGGGTTACAGGAGTGATTCGGTATAAATTGGAAAGACCTCTGGCAAAATTTTAGTTTCGCTTTTTCGATTACTTGTATCTAAGCCTCCCCAAGAGTTTATGTTGGATAAAATAAAAAGGATGTTATCGGAAAACCTTGACCGTCTGTTGCACTCACTCTGCTTAAAGAGGAACTCCATGAGTTGCGGTGACTGGAGAGGTGTGGCGTTTTAAAGTATTATAAATTGCCAGAAGAGAATTTAGAATCAGTACTTTAGTATGACTTCACCTCATATACGTGAATTGATGGTTTTATGCAATTAGAGTTTTGAAGGTTGGTTGTTGTGTTATGGTTGCATGACTAAGAAATACAATTTCCCTACAAGGAACCATCCCGGGTTCACTCTATAATATTACTGC